>NW_010401780.1:99637-101872 GCF_000710305.1 Buceros rhinoceros silvestris
CTACCTGAGCCCTATCTAAGCCTCTGTAAAGTCAAGGATAATATTCTGGTTGGTCTTAGTAGGAGGATCCTGGACTTCTCAGCTAAGTAAAAGCTTTTGTTTTCTTGTTGAGATACTGAACTAAATCCCTAGCTCCAGTTCAGGTTTTACTTAGTCTTTTCAAGTACAACTTTCTTGGGCAGATTCTCTTCATAATAAAATAGTTGCTTTGAGACTTCCGGAAGAATAACAGTAAGAGATTGGTGATCTTTTTTCTTAAAATGTAATATTAATTTATTTCTAAATTAATATTTTAAAAGAAGGCAGAAAAGGGACTATGGTAAGAGAACACACACCAGTGGTTTCTAAGAGCTGTTAGAGGAAAAGCATGTGTGTACATGCATGCTTCTGCACAATGTCATGCATGAAGTTTTCTGGCTGTGATCTTCATGAGCAACATGGTACCTTGTTCTTGAGATGTTTTATAATACCCAGACCTCTAGGCAGTCCTAGCAAAGCTGCACTGGCATGGATTTGTGTACTGTGCTAGGTGTCAGGATGCCCCATGCTTATGTGGTAGCGACAGACGAACCCTGCATTCCCTGCTAGTATGGGGGCAGCAGGCTTCACGACCATACGCATGTAGAGTTTGTTGCCTGTGCCTGCCATACTTAAAAGTGCAATTACTTGGGCCCTTTCCTGAACTCTGCTGTGGGTGATCCTCTTCTGTTACAAGAACCCAGATAATACACTGTCTTGTTTTCTATTTTCTTCTGTGAAAAGATTTACTAGATAAACTCAGGTGGGTTAAATATCAGGTCTTGCACACCTTCATCCTGTTCTACTGAAAAGCCCAAGTGCTCAAGGCTTACATGTCTGCAAGATGCTTTACGTTACAGCTGCAAGATGCACAGAATCAGCTGCTGACTGATGCTGTGTGTATTCTCATCTGACCTGTGGCCAGTCGGTGAAATGAAAATGGACAAGTTCTTGTGTGAAACCTGCTTTTCTCCAGCTCACACCTGAGAGGCACCAATGGTGTCCGACCAGTGTTCTGACAAGTGCTGATAAGGCATGCTGTAAGGTGCTGGTCCTGTTTCAATCACTGTCATACATGATTCTTGGTGAAACATTGTGAAATCTCACTGGGTGTTTTGGAGGCTCCGTGTGGCACATGCCAGGAAGGGTGCAGTGTATTCAGGATACTGAAGGTTTTTGCTGTGCCCCTGTGTTTCTTAACTTGGGAAGCAAAGTAATCTCCAGCAAAATCATCTGGGGAAAAATATTTGTGGATGAAGCTTTTAGCCAGAATTGCTGCTAACCATTCCCTCCCCAGCAGCTCTTTTCTGAATGAAAAACAAGGCCTAATATTTAAACTCTTTATACTGCTTAAGAATGCTCATATCTGGAAGCGCTGCAGAAGAGATCCATCTGTCAGGGGTTTTCATTTATGCTGGTCACACTTGTCATGCTGATTATTGCTTGGTGTTAACAGTGAGCTTCTGGAGCTGCAGTTTTTTGCTGCTTCGTGGTGCTGTCAAAAGGTGTTAGAAGACTGGATGGTGCTTTTTCCTTCTTTCTACTCAAGGAGATATTGGTGACTTGTTTTCAGCTTCCAGCTGCAAGGCACTCATGCTAGCTCAGGTGAGCTCTGTCCTTCTCACCCAGATCTCAGTAAGGGGAATGAAGACCCCCTGTCAAGTGTGGCTTTCCAACCCTCCTGCTGGCAGCTTTTGGAATGACTGAAATAGAAGTCTGGCTTTTTTGGTCCTGTTCCTTGGCCAAAGTTAGTTCGGGTTACCTGAGACTTTTCTGACACCAGAATTTAACTAGAAGGGAATATAGGCTTAATATCATCTACCCCGATCTCTTCCCTAGACTGCCAGAGCCTTTGCTGGAATGTCCCATGCCCTGGACATCTGACCAGATTCCTGTTCTATTGACGTAAATCCTGTCCAAAAAAGCACCAGCTGTGCCAAGAAGATTTCCCTGCCGTGTCATATTTGGTATATCTGCCAGGTCGTGGACATGCATTATGTTAGAAGTAGAGGTGTGTGCTGCAGCAGGTTGATCCCATTTAAGAGAGCATGAGATACTAAATTCCTCTAAATTCTCAAGGCTTTCTTCAGCTGTAGCCCTGTAGTTTTGGAGTGGGAGTGGTGTTTAAAAAGTGTTGCCCTGCGTTCTGAAGAGAGGGCCAGACCTGAGGACAGCTTCCTCTGCTTGAACGTCATTGAGATTGGCTTTGCTTCAGCA
>NW_010401780.1:102027-109893 GCF_000710305.1 Buceros rhinoceros silvestris
CACTGAGCCTGCAAGGCGTTAGAGAAGCACTGGGGCTCTGTGCTGGAAAGCAATAATAACTCCCTGTCCAGGTCCGCTTCGGCCAATCCCCTGTGCTGAACAGAGCATCAGTCCCGCTTGTGGCAGTGCTGTAAGGAAGGGGTCTGCTTGGTTGTGACACTCTTCAGAAACCTCTGAAGTGATGCATGGATACGGCCACACATGGGAGCTGGTTGCTTCTGCCCTGTGTTTTGCTGGGTAAGGGTCTATTTCAAAGTGGGGCCCAGGTCCAAATTCCTCCTAAAGCTGAAGCATGTTAAGATGCACGTTTCTGGTGTAGTCTGCTGTGGAGATTATGGCCAGCAATGAAAGGGAGGTCAGTGGCTCTAGGCTGGGTCCCTCTCAGACATAGGTGAAACAGGGCAAATACAAAAGCAAGGATATTGGTGGCTGGATTTTCACAGCATTGTATTAGATATGCAAGGAAAACTTCTAAGCGGGACCATTTATTTTGTGATTATCTTTTCATTTGGAGATATTGCAATGTGTGTATATTCCAATGAAGTACCGAAAGCACTTGTCTTTGTATAGAAGATAACTGTTTAAAAATTGCAGCTGATCTTGTATTTAGGTAAGATGTTTGTAGGTAGGTGATTGTATAACGTTAAACACTTTACACTGGCATGTGTTGTATAGTTTATACAAGACACTTCACACTTCTGCAGAATTTTTTTAGTTAGTAAATTTCTAGTAACTTAAATGTATAGTTTTGTATCCTTTCTTGTATGTTAATTTTCTCAGTATTACCACTTGCAGAATTATTTTTAGTTTCTTAAACTGTAATTGGTTATTTGTGCGTGATACACAGGGTTATTGACTGCAGCAATAAAGTGTTTCTAAAAAAAAAACAAAACCCGAAGAAAACAAAACCAGTATAGTATCCATTTTGTTTGAAAAAGCATTAGAGGCCCATGTGAGAGAAAAATTGAGCTCTCCAACAGGAGAATGATGATTAAGTGAGTTACTTTCACTCAAGTAAACATGGAACTCGATGGCTCTTCAGTGTAGCGGACCAACACGGAGTAGCATCCCATAATATGTGATATTAAAATTATTCATAATGATAAAGGGATAGTTAACCATCAGAATAAGCGGGCAACTCCTTTGGTGCGGTGAGAAGATATGACTGTGTGGGTACTTTGGGCTCAGATACAGGAATCATGGGGAGAATTTTCTGGCTTGTGCCATGCAGGGGGTGGGGAGAGAGGATTCTGGAATCAGCATGGAGTGTTGCTACGAATGCTTCATGTCTGAAGTCAGCATTCTCACGTGCCTCAGTTTCTCTGCAGAGGTGCAGAGCATGGATGATTCTCCTCTAAGGAGAAAATATTTTTGTGTAACTGTGGAGCAGTGGATGGCTGCCTTTATCCTTCATTGCTGATGGCGTGAGCATGACTGCAGTGCTGTGTGTGTTTTCATGACAGGGTTGAGCCTCAGAACAGGAAGTCTTCAGCAGTTTCTCTTGAGGAGGTTTCTGGCACCAGTAGGTCAAGGAAAACACCTGTCTGTGCTGCTGTGAGAAAGTGTGTAACACAAGCATAACTGCCAAAGATCTGCAAAGTTGTATCTGTGACAGACACGAGGGGGCTCAGAGAAAATCCATTAACTTTTATTGATTTTTACAGAGTGATTAGTTTTTCATTTTCTTTTAGGTAAGAGAGGGAAGAAAATCTTAATACTGCAACCCTAGGGAGTTGCCTCCCGTGCAAAACAAAAGGCTCTGTCCCGTATGCTCTTTGTGAAGCAAGCCTGGTTGTAGTAAATTGAGCTACCTGCATAAAGTTTGCAAACCCACCAGCAAGACCTCTATTCAAAAATACGCTGCTGGAGAGATGGTAAGTTAATTTTCAGGGCCTGCTGTTTGGCTGGCAGTCTCTGGGATGAAAAGCTGATAGACGATGTAAGGAACAGAGCCTGTAGAGCCATCTGGCTGCTGGTTAAAAAGTGCTCCTCATTTTGGGTTCAGTTAATTATAACTTCTTCACTCTTGTAAACCTAATTTCATCTGAAAGAGTATTACTGCCACTGTGTGAAGTGTGTCCATCTCCACAGCAGAGAAGAGCACAGCTGTGACTCCAGGAACAGGATTTTACAGCTGGTACCTGGGAACTGGAGCTGTCTGGTGAGTAGTTACTGGTGTCTGGCTGGTAGGACCAGCACAGAGCAGAACAGAGGGTGACCGTTGGGCAGCAGAAGAGGTTGGCTGAGCACCCTGAGTGCTCTCTAGAGGCTACGGAGGTGTCAAATGGTGTAACTCCAGCTGCTGACTCTGAAAACCAAGCCCCAAGAGCCAGGCTTGTGCTTGCACTGCTGCTTAGTCCATCCCAATCCCCCTCTTCCCACAGCCACCCTGTGGGCCATTCACCCACTCCCCCCATTTCAGATTTCCCTATCCCCAGCCTGCGTCACCCATATCGTGTGTGTTTTCCTCTTTCCTTTCATTCTACATGTGCAACCCAAATTTCCTTCCTCTCCTCTCCCCTTCCTCTTTTACTGCTGACATTATTTCTCAGTCCCTCAGCTTGGCCCTGGGCAAGGCTGGGCAGAAAGGCTTGTGCTAGGAGGAACCAAATTACAATCAGCATATAATTCATAGGAAGGACCAGGGAAGTACCCAAAAGTGACACTGTGCAAATAAAGCTCAGTGTTCTGTGATCCCAGTAAATCCTCTAGGCTCCAGGCCCTGATGTGTAGGATGGTCTCTGACACTTCAGGATTATATTGTGTTACCACAGTACAGTCAGAAGAGGATGCGTTTTCACAGTCTTAGGATGGATGGATGAATGACATCAGAAAATCAGGTGAGAATATCTCATTATAGAACAAGAACCGAACAGGGGAAAAATTCATTCATCTTCGCTAAACAGAAGGGGGAATATAATTCAGAAAGGAGGCAGGGGATTTTTTTTTTTTTTTGATCAAAAGTCATAGGAGCCCTGGGTAAAGGAAGCGGGGAGCAAGTTCAGTGCTTTACACAGGGGTAGAACAATTGGAATGTAATACTGCTCAGGCAGGGTCAAGTGCTGGCAAACTTTAAGTAGACGCTTTTAAAGTGTATTCCAGGGAAAAAACCAAGCTTGGTGAGAGAGGAATTGAAAGATGAAAATAGAGAGGAGACCTTGCTTGAGAGTGTGAAGGAGATGAATGAAGTTGTCTCAAAGGCTTTAACATCAGAGGGGGGTTTGAAATAACTGAATAAAACATCAGAAGGCTGTACAGAGCAGGGGGTGAAGATCACCACTCAGAGTGGTGTGGTTGTTAAGTCCCAAAGCTTCAAGGAACAAGGCTTCCAATTTCCAATATTTTAAGACCTCACTAAAATTAACCTCCCAGCCATTTTTGCTGGGAGCCCTTGCTGTGCTGGTTTGCTCTGATGCTCTGTCTCAAAGGACACCTGCAATCAAGGCAGGCCACGCAGGCTTCAGAAAATTCATCACTGTTAGAGCCATCGACTGGTGCTGGGGACAGCAGGTTCATTTGTCAAATAATGTTATCCTTGTGGTTGGGAGAGAATAAGAAATGTCTCAGGCTGATGACTTGATCCCAGCCAAGAAAGCACAGCTGTCTTTGTTACTGTATGTAGTAATTCATATCTGCTTTACCCCTGAGCATCCCAAGGTAACTCACAAAGTACCATTGTTCCCTTCGTGTGGGTGAACTGAGGTCTCTCTGGAGTCCGGCTTGCCCCTTGTCTTACTCTCATGTTTAACTTCTTGCTTTTGAAAGTGTTCTGTTAAATGAGAGCTGATTCTGATCATGGGATTAGCTAAACCAGGGTTTCTCATGACAGCAAGATGACGGTTTATTTTAACCCAAAACTGTGCTTTCAGGACCATGCTACATTCATGGCCACACCTAAGCAGTTAGTGTACACCAGAGAATTCAGGTGAAAATTAAATCAAACCATTCTGTTGAACAACGTTCTTGCAGCCCTGGACCAAACCAAGCTGTGGTAAAAGTTAAAGGTGTTCTTTCAGGGCTGAATTTGGACTTGCCTAACTTCAGATTAGAGCTGACACTGCAGAAGCCTCTATCAGGACTCTACCTTTGCTGCTGGGTCTTAGAACTTTCGCACCAGTCTTCAGTCTCCCACTGCCGTTCTCGTTTTGCAGTTCTCAAAAGAGTGCAGCCCAAAGATACCAAAAGAGTGGCCATTAATGTGGCTGTGTTCCTTGTGCTCGCCTTGTCCATCACTTGCCTGTCCCATGCCTCTGCTCTCCCCACCTCCTTAGCAGCCTCCCAGCACAGATTTGGGGAGGGGAAGCCTGAAAGCAGACTGCCTTCTCCCCGTGGCTGTCTTCTCTTCTTGCAAAGTGCCAGAGTAACACAGCTACATCCAGAGGCACCTGAGAGCATCTGTAGATTTAGGGCAAGTGCTGAGGTTGGGCTTTCCCAGATCCCATGGTCCTCAAGGCTGAGGAAGGCATCTTCTAACATTACACTAAATGAGATGGAGGTTCCAAGGAACACCACTTCAAAAAGGGGGTAGGAAGTTCGTGGGGAGAGACTTACAGACCCTTCAATCTGGATGATCTCTTGCACGAAACATAAAAAGATACAGTTAGAAGTGTTGGTGTAGCAACCCTGTTGGGGTTTTGTGAGAGATTCAGCTGGAGTCAGATTGCCACCACTTGGACAACAGAGCAAGGGCTGAGCTGTGCTGAGCTTTGCAATCCTATAGAGTTAATTTCTGGAGACTCTGAGCCAGGACAGAGGCCAGTCTATGAACAAGGCACTTTTTCTTCCCTTGCTGTTGGAGCAATACACAATTAGCACCCATATGCTCTCAGCTATTAAGCCCATACCGCTTTGATTATTTATGTAGCTTAGAAATTTCTGTAGGCTCTACGAATCCTCTCCATCGTTTGTTAATTACCATGTTGTATCATTCCTCCCCACTCACAGTCGTTATTAGCATATTTCAAGAGAGCCATCTGCCCATCCAAATTGCCTGTAGCCTCAGGAGGGCTATAAGATACGTGACATCTTCACAGAACAACCTTTTCAACCTTTTTTTTCACTGGCATTGCAAGGAAATGAAAAGGGATGACAGCTGACTTGCACCATGAATTTCCATGTAGTACGTGTGGGTGATGCTTAGGTGAATGAGAGCTGTGACTAACAAGCAGCAAAATCCATGGCAGGGTAGATGTACCCCTTGCAGGGGGCTGTCTTAGTTCCCCACTAACACACAGCCAGCTCAGGAACAGCAGCTGCTCATGTTTTAAGGGCCCAGTTTCCCCAGCTCCCTGCTTGCAAGTGCACAGATCCCACCACTGCCTTGTGAAACCGTCTTCAAGTGAGGAGTGAGGTGGGTGAGCTGTACATCTCGAGTGCAGAGGTGACGCAGGAGCAGTTACCACCCCATGAAGGCGGCTTGGGGAGAAACAAGCCCCAGCTCGCTGCCTGCATTGGGTCAGTGACTGAACGGGACTGCCTGGTTTTGAAAGCAGATGTTGGAAAGCAGCACTGGGTCTCAGCAGCTGCTCACACAAGGCCCCACTTCTTGCCTTTCCTGTTTCTGGGTGTTTTCCGTAAGATCGAGAGTCCTGTGCTGTGAGAAAGGGGTTTCCAGGCACACACAGTGCATCTCAGTCCCATGGCGATTACAAAACCCCAGGCTTGGGCGCAGAGGAGAGTTTGATCTAGCTGAGGTCCAGAGGGAACTGAGGGTGCTTAGCTTAGGTCCCTGCTGGCCAAAAGCCTCCAGGATTAGACATGGCAGTGGTGTCTGTGTGCCTGGCCCATGTGCAAGATGCAGGTCCTCAGTACTGGGAACAAGGGCGCAGGCTGCCACCTTGGCCAGGAAGCCCCTGGTCCCAGAGTGTGTCTTTCAGACTGCAGCTCCCTTGCTCTCCACCATCTTACCAGAGGGCTCGAGGGTCTGCTTTAAAATGCAGCAGCTGGAAGAACAGGCAGAAGTGGTGAGGATGGCCATGTGCCTTAAATGGGTGAGGGCTTTCAGAAAGGAAGTCAGAGCTTCAGAGTCAGGGTCTTCCTTGGCCTGAGCAGTTCAAGCCTCCCTCTTAATCTCAAGTAGATGTGCCATGCGTAGGGATGCAGCACATTCTTCCCCTTGCAGTTTAGCCACCATGCCAAGAAGAATCCAGGGTGGTATTGGAGGAGCAGGGGAAACACTACAGTGCAAGTCTTTGCCTGATCCCATGGCCTAATCTTCAGGACACTCATCCCCCAGCTATGCGATCCAATGGCTATTTCAAAGAGTGGTGTCCTTGTTTGATATCAAGCAGCCATCGGATACAACATGGAGGAGAATCGTCCTTGGGTCTCACACAGCATGGGTCTTCTCAGGGGTGAAACAATGCAGTCTCTTGATAAAACGGTGGCATTTGGTTTTTTGCATATCCTGCCATTTGGTTTGGCAGAATTTTGATGAAGCATTTGAAATTTGACCAACAGTAAATACGATCGATAAAGCTTTGAAGGTTGGAATTGTGATAAAAGTGTGAGGTGCTAAAGGAAGAGACATAGCTGTGAAAGGGCTGGTGAGAGGTAAGACATGCAGTCCTCCAAATTTCATGTACAGAACTGAGCTTATCTAGTATTTTCTTTAATGAATTGATGAGTTGTAACGCTCTAGGGAGACTCCCCAGTCATGCCTCTGTACAGAAGAGCCCCAGATGGTCTGAAAACAAAACTGATGACCCAGGGGAACAGGACAGGGTTCAGATGCTATATTGGAGCTGAAGTACAAAGAAACACAGAAACCCACTGACCGAGGTCTGAATACCACTTTGCCCCATGCTTGCAGCAAAAAGGAAGGTGCCCAGAAGGTGGACTTGTGTCTGACAACAGCTGGCTCTGAAGCACTTGCTTTAGGCTTTCAGGTACGTCTTTCAATGAAGGCTGTGAACCTAAATTTAGAAACTTTAGAGCTGACAGCACTTGTGCAAAATCATACTGATTCATGATTTCTTTGGAATCTTGTGTAACGGAAAGAGGAAACTGAGGAAGACCTTAGGAGTTTATGGTGTGCTTTTATGGGGTTACGGTGTCGATGGAAGGGATCGCAGTGCAGCAGGAAGGATCCCTTGCTGCTTCAATGTGAGGGGGAGCAATCAGATCTGCGGGCTGGGATTCTGCAGCTGCCTCGGGTGTGTCATGCACCAGCTGGCAATCTTGCACTCCTAGGTATTATTTAAAAAGTAGCAGCATACTAGAAATTCATGCTGAGGAATTCAGCAGAGCCAAGGCAGGGCCAGTGAATTTTTTATGTGCCCATAGGGCACATACCCTGAATGTGGGAGAGTCTTGAAATCTAAAGTCACAATATAGCAAATGGTTGAGTTTCTACTTCCCAGTGACACGTAGGAAACCTTCTGTGACTTGTCTGGATGAGTGTAGTTCAGTAGCTCCATGCTTCTGTGAAAGAAGAACGGGAACCTTTCCAGGGCATCACAGGCTCTCCCCCCTTGCTAGTGGCCACCACTGGCCACGGTGCATAAGTAAGATGGGCCACAACGTGTCTTGGGTAGCTGCAATTATAGAAGCTGAAGCAGAGACTCCATAAGCAAGAGCACAGAGACCACCAGCTAGGTGAACCGCCTGACAGCAAGGAATTGAGGAGCTTGGTCTGATCCCAGAGCAATGGTAGAAGGAGGCTGGGAGCTGCAAAAGCCACAACCTGGCTCCTTCCAGCACAGTATCGTGCAGCTGCGTGCAGGGTGCGGGAAAGCTGTGCCGAGACAGGGGAGCAGTGCGGGACAGGGGAGCAGTGCGGGACAGCTGTGCCGGGACAGGGGAGCAGTGCGGGGCGCGGACGGCTACGCAGCACTGGCTGCCGGGGGCGCTGGGGAGGGCTGCCCT
>NW_010401781.1:0-4538 GCF_000710305.1 Buceros rhinoceros silvestris
CCACCACCTCCCTTCAGAAGTTTGCATCTCCTGGCCTGAGAGTGACTACGCAGCCAAATCAACCCTCCAGCCAGTTTGAGGCTGGGTCACGTTCAACAGATACGAAAGGACATAAAGAAGCTGGAATCAGTTCTCTTTCTGGTCTGATGCCCCTGATTTGGTGCTATGGAACAAGACAGCTGTGAGAAAAATAGGAACAGAAAAGGAGAATAAAAAGCTGTAGAGAGGGTAGACTGTTGGCATCTGTAGATAAGTACCACACAGAAAGGCTGAAGAGATGACAGTCTTGAAAACTGAAATCTTCTCTTTGACCCGAGTAAAAACTTTTAGTTATTGCGAAGGGGGAGGAGATTTACTAAGAGTTTGCTCCGCAACAGAATGTAACAGGGTACTTTCCTTGTAGATTATTAGTCTACTGCTAGGAAGACCTGTGGCCACCCATGAGATAGCAACAGGCATCCTATCTCGATTGAAAATACTGCCTTTACCAGGGAAGTTTGGATTGCTGATCCCTGAACTCTGACGTTTTCTCTTGAACAGGACATCGAAGAAGAATTTGAAATTCCAACCTGAAACCCTTTACTTTGTCCTATTTACCATGGATTTGCTTATTGACTTAAAAAAAGAACAATCAGAGAATAAAACAATTCTACTCTATTTCTGCATGATCTTGTCAATTATTTTCCTGAAATGTAATATATTTGCCTTCTTGGTTAATATTAGAAATGTATAGATTTTGGAGACATTATTGGCTAGTAATTGCCATGTCACTTCCCACTGTTCATTCAATTATTATGCATATGGAAGTCATCATTACTTTGCTTTTAATTTTTATACCTTGAATAAATTAGTGGATGCATGTTTTTTCTAATTCAAACAATTTTGGACAAAATTATCATCTACACATACAACACAAAACTCACATCTATTTTAAATTCATTTTAATCTAAAGCTAATGATACTTATTCGAATTTTAAAAATAGATTAGTGGTAACTATGGATAGTGAAAATTATATAGAAGTTATATCACATCATCATCATATTTTGTACTATATGCTGGATTTCTAGAAAGACAGAAATTTGTGATTTATTAGTGAAACCATCCATGTTTTATCAACTAATTTTAAATTCTGTTTTTCTTGTAGTTATTCCATCAGTAAGGAGAAATGTTTTATCTGTGGGGTTAGTCTTCTATTTATTTTTTTTTCCTGTGAGATCTTAATACATTGATTCAGTTTGGATTCTTTTTCTATCCTTTATAAACAATTCACTTTTTGATTATTCAACAGCTTTGCAGTTTTAAACATCAAAAAGATCAGTCCTGTCTTTTTTTTTTATTCAGACTTTCTATTCTCATTCTCCACTTCCTCAATGATTTCCTTCTTCCCACTACGCGCTTCTTGGGCAGACGCGGACTCCAGGGATTTCTTTAGGCAGAAGCAGCACAACTTGAAAGTTATTTTACGCTGTGAACATCGTTCAGTCCCTGAGGAGGTGTATTTCACTCATTGAGCTAGGGGGTTGGGTTGATGGTTTTACATTTTAAAGGAAGAAGGTTTCCAACATCTACAACTCTCTGATGTAAACAGCAGCAAAATATTTAACCTCATCAAATTTCTGCTTCCCACTTTCAAGACGGGTATCCAGATACTGGATGAAAAACTGTTTGAATATGGAGTATATTGCAGAAATCCCATATGCTAAGACTGGTGATATTAGTCCCATTTCTGAAAATTCTATGCCCATGGGCAGCACAGTACCTGAGCTAATGTCTATATTTCTAGACAAATACCCATATTTCTAAATACGTCCTGCAATTTTTGAAAGCGTTGTCCTTACTGTTGCAGAACAACTTCATTTGTGGTTCTGCTTGAACTGCCCTGCAAATCAGGACGACTTGAAAAAGTAGCAATAAATCACACCAAAAATCTCATGTGAAATGAGTTGTATTCAAACACATGCTATCATATTTTTGTGGTTTTTCTAGGTAGCCACGAAAATTAAAGCAATCAAAGTTATTTTTCACATAGAAAGCACTTCAGACACTAAACTGCTAAGTACTAATTAAGAATATGCATAAATTCAGTATTTATTCCAATGCATACCCCAATTTTTTTTCTCCGATGCCCTCTTGGCAACAGAGACATACTAAGTTTCAACAGTATTTTGCATCTGAGAGAAGCAGCACCAACAGACACAGGTTTCGCTGCCTACGAATAGAATATTTCTAGTAGTGACGATAGCCAGACAAAAAGCATACAGGCCTGAGTACCTTCTTTAGGATTATTTTCATTAGATGTCGTAAAGTCCCTGGGTACTTGTACAATCAGTACCACTTCACAGAGCCTTCACTTCTAACAAATAATTAGCTAAAAATTGAACCAAAGATTTCTTACGTGCATGTCATAGGTTTGATATGAATAATGAGGGAAAAGGTTAACAGCAGGTCATAGACAGTTCCCTATCTTCCAGCTTATTTATTCAGTGAAATGAGAAATTGATCACATTATTTCTTATAGAAGAACCTGATTCATTACAATCAGCTCTGAATTGGCAGGTTTTGCTTTAGGCAATTTCAGAACATTACTTATGCTTAAACAGTTACTGGTAAGGTCATTTCACAACTTGTAATCACCTCTCTGACCCCTTCATGACCACAGTCTCAAAAGCTGAAGCATATGTGAGGAGTGGTGAGAGCATACATATGAGCAGCAATCGAACAGTTAAGCAAGAGGAGCCGAACAAACCAAACCACACAACTGAAGTATGGACAACTACATGCAGATCTATTAGAAATATTGGGAATACATTATCTCTTGCACATCATAAATGCACATCAGGTTGTCCCTAATTTGGCAAGATACCCATTGGAGGGAGGATTAGAGTGATATTGCATGCAGCATTAACCACTGGAGGGCAAGAAAAAGCAAAGGCAATGGAGACAACCACAGGTAAGGATCTGGAGGTGAAGGCGATACTATGGGGGCTGGAGGAACAGAAAAGGCTAGTTAGTCCTTTCCCCTAAGCATAAGCTCACTACTGCCTCCTCTACTGACCCTTAGCAGCATGAGCCAAGCTCTTTATATCCCGCAGAATGCTTATAACAGCTTTCCAGAACTGAGTTTACTATTCACGTAAACAAAGGCTGTGAAGGCCTAAGAGGGAATACTGTGGAGAATCGGAATCCATGATTCACAGGAATAGAAAAAGGGTAAAATGACAAACAGCACTCTCCCAGCCCAGCAATTCATCAGGAAGAGAGGAGGTAAGGGGGGTTTGGGTGCCTGTGCCGCTTGTTTGGGATTCAATGTCTCAGCTTGGTCATAGAGTTTTAAGGCACTTGATTCTCTGTGTTTAACTCAGGGTTGTGGATTTGGCTTATGGAACAAGGTACTTAAATTTGAAGCATAGTGGTATTCAGCAGTTCTCTAGAGATTTTGTCCTAGATTCCTTAAGCTCACTGAATAATAAAAAAACAAACACAAACAACAAAAAAGATTTTAAAGAGTGTACCTCCATGTGGTATGCCTGAAAGCATTCACTGAAGCTCATTTAAACTGGACACAAATGCATAAGAAGAAATTTTATAGGTTTTGTCATCATCTTTGAAGGTGGTTTAAATGGTCTTATAACAGTTTCAACCTTCCTTTAAGTTATGTCACAATGATTTGCTGATGCTTCCAACAGTGTAAGGGAGAGGAAAAGCACACCTAAAAATGAACAAGTAATGTACTCAACTGCAGTTTTGGTACCTGCCTTAAATAAAGGTATTGCTTAGTTATAGAAACGTTATAGAAGTTTAAAAGTTATAGAAGTGTAGGTTAATTCTAAAACTGCCCTAAAAATTATCGTTAAAAGTGGTTTAAAAGACACCTGTAATAATAAAAGCCAATCACCAGCTGTACAGGTGAATGTTATATTATGCCCCTAGAAATTTAACTGACACCTGCAGCTTCCTTTATCTTCAGGATGCTTGATTTACTGAGTTTTGCTCAACATTCATAAACGATGAGAATTATTTGGTGGAAAAGGAAATAGGAGATATACAACTAAAAAAACCAGCTAAGAATCTCATGGAGATGCGTGTACTTCAAACATTTTTGTGAATATGTTTTATCTGACTTCCTTGGCACGCAAACAACCTTTCCGGTCAGTCTAAATGTGTGAGTAAAAGGTTAACAGCAGCAAAAACAAGTGTCAGCTACATAATTCACACACTCCTTTTCAACACATCCAATGCTTTCTCTTTTTCTCACAGCTATACCTTTTTGTACCAAGAAAAAGATTAGCAAAGGAAGAACTTTCCACTTCTTTCCAAACTCATTCATTCGTCTCATTCGAGACAAGGATACTGACATAGTTTCTTCCCCTCGTTTAGGTCATGTCATATTGCTAGGCTGCTGCTTACATTCCCTCCCACACCACTCGGGTAGATTTAAACCTTCTTTTGTATGAGTGCGCAGCAGCTTTCGCTCTGGCCAAAGCAGCTCTTGCAACAGGCTTGCCACCTCCTCGCAGGCAGGGTGGGGGGGGCCCCC
>NW_010401781.1:4620-10773 GCF_000710305.1 Buceros rhinoceros silvestris
CTGCCATAAACACGAGAGCAGAACAGGTCTCTTTTTTATCTC
Organism: Buceros rhinoceros silvestris; assembly: GCF_000710305.1. Classification (NCBI taxonomy): domain Eukaryota; kingdom Metazoa; phylum Chordata; class Aves; order Bucerotiformes; family Bucerotidae; genus Buceros; species Buceros rhinoceros. The sequence goes on from NW_010401781.1 coordinate 4,663, forward strand.
CACCCTTTTTCCAGAGCTTCGGCATTGTCAGCATGTTGGATTTACAATTTACATCTGCTAGGATGTACAGTATTTGAAACAACCAGGCATTTCGCAACAATTCTAAAAGCCAGTCACTTTTTCACTCCGCTCCACACACACAAAAAGTTGATTTAAACAAAATAGCACATACATACACGGCCGTACGTAGCGCGTACAGTCCCAGCCTCAGAATCTCACAGGCGCTCTCGCTTCTGTGCCGTCGGTTGCGACAGAAGGCTAAAGAGGGAAGATGTTCCTACTGAAGAACATGCTCAGTTCCTTTCATAACTCACTACACTTTGTAAGTCCTTTCAATCCTGCTTCTACTTGGACTCAATGGTTTTGAGGGTTTGGCAAAGCATTAAGACCTGAGTTCTTATTTGTCCTGTTGGAAGTTTTCTGATTGGTAAAGTTAAGTTTCCTATCGTGAAGAAAAAAATTATGTATTTTAAGTGGGAGGCAACCATCCCCTTGTTCGGAGATGCTCCTACATTAACAAGAGCTATTAATATTTAGCAACAATATTTTGTGCGTGGCATAGGAACAGCTCTGAAAAACGTTATTGACGTAAAAAACACGTTCACTACTGTGACAATCTCCTAATCTTTGTAAATTATGTGATCAAGCCAGATTTATTCTGAAAGAACACTTTCAGAATTCAAAGTACTCTTAGACTGAACAGATTGTCAGAAATACACATAAACACTAGCATAATCAGTCTTGCAGAAGTCCTTATCTGTTACAAAGTACGGTATGTTGCGTCACAGCTCTATTACAGCATTCAGTATTATTTTCTTATTTCAGATCTTTTCTTACTACGGCTTATGACACTCAGGAGGACTTTTCCAGGAAAAATAAAAGCTAATTCCTGTCACAGGTAGCTTTTTATCCTTGCCCTTATATCTGTAAGTTGCAATAGTGCCTAGAAATATTTCACCTGCATGTACCTTTTTTTTGCAAGATCAAAGTTCAGTCCTGTAAAAAGTCAAATAATGAATAACTTTGGAAACGTTATTCATTTAGATGTGAAAAGTCAAGCAATAGCTGAAGCAACAACACAGAGACCATGAATTAGCCTCATGGAAAAGAAAAGCATTTTTCTCCTTTGGAACCCTCATCTCTAATCAATAGCTGTCTTGGGCTCAAAAGTGAATAAACAATTCAATTATAAAACATCTGAATGTCAACAAGTCAAGAGCTAAAACATCGTTTCTCTGTTTAAGACAGAACTAGAATCTGCTAGCATTTTCAGCCAAATACATTTTTGCAATAGTTTCAAAATTTTGTGGAGTCAGGATTTCCAAATTTATTTATTGTTTCCAGGATGGACACTCTCACACAGGAGATAAAATTATGAAAGAGAGAAATGAGCATGCTACCTAATACTTAAATCTAAAATTAAGTGATGTTATATAAACCTATATTGTGAAATATTTTAAAGGATTTCTGCTTGAATGCAGAATGAAAACACGTTTTCAAGCTTTGAAGATAGCACAAAACATAATTGTGATTTTTTCAGACTGAAGAGAGATCTATCCCATGATACATTCTACATTCATCTACAAACATCAGAGGCCTAAAAAAATTAGTTAACATCTGATTTCTGAAACAACAGTATTATATCCTTTCTTCAGAGGTTCCAAAATCCCTATAATAAATTGAACATATTTCATTTCAGACACTAGCAGATTCCATAATGAGTTAAGCTTCTTTAGAGTTTATTTTAATAAAGCACAGCTTTCTGAATATACAGAGGCTATAAAACATGCAGGTTGCAGCAATAATATGTTTAGTAGCCTTGCTTGATAAAGTGGAAATGTTTGCATGTTTCAAATTACAAGCAATTTAAAGTAGGAAGTAAGCAAACTAGCTCTTGTGTTATGAAGCTTGACATTGTTAAGCCTTAAGAGATCACATACTTCAAAGTCTTACCGACTGAAATTCACCCTGTAAGCTTAGCAAGAGCAGCAATGCCATAATGATCTACTGCACAAAATATCACTACAATGTCCATTTCAGTGCAAAGCTGCCTGGCTATAAACTCTAAGTTTTACTGCTGGCCCTATTTTTAAACAATTCATTATTCATTTTCCTGTTGGAAGATCAGTGCATATGAAAAATACAAGAAAGCTTTCCTTTGGATATCAACAAAGAAAAATAATCATTGTAAATTATAAATAGTAAAAAATAAATGAACAGAGTGAGAAATATCAATCGATAACAAGTCTTCCAAAAATATTAAGGTAAATTACTATTCACTTCCCCTGCACCACCAGAAGCGTGGAGACTCTTATCTCTTCTGTGAGGCACAGTACTAACTCCGCAAACATTCACACCCGTGTCTTTCCTGATTATAAATAACACAATTGAAGGCAATGATACTACTTACAAACCTAAATAATTTCTAATTCGTCACATAATTGTAGTTAGGATTCAATTAATTAAGTTATTGTATATATGAAATACAACAAAATGTTAAGAATCAACTAGAAACACAACAGAAATTTTAAAAACTCAACCTAAGCCGCCTCCAACTTGTCTCTCAACTCAGCCTGCAATATCATGAGTTTTCAAATCTACAGCCACATCATGTCATGATATAACTGGTTTGGAGAGGTAGCCACAGGGATTTGCAAAGAATTATTCTCAAAGGTGGCCGCGGTATGAAATATGTGCTCATGTCCACATCTGGAGATGTAATATGCATAAGTATCTAGAAGAAGAAATATCACTCATCAGCTCAGCTAAAACTGATAGCAAGTAACAGCTACAGGCAAATCAAAAGTGTAGAGTTTTTCTGAAGAGAGGTAACCCTTATAGAGAATCATTGCTTATTTTGTGTCCATTACAATGCAAAAGTAGCTCTCCTTGTACAACAGTTCTAAAAAATCTTCACTTTAAAAGCAGTTTCAATTTGTAGATATAAATGTCATGATGCCATATATGCAAAACTCTTTACTTTATTGCAAATTCATGCCATTTCTCAAATTTCAGTCCGCTCATTTATTGAACTTTATTTTTCCGTTATTCCTTTAGTACTAATTTAGATGAAACTCACTGGCTGATGTCAGAGAGCTTTATCACACAGCAACTGAATATTATTTGGGACCTTACAAAAATAAAGATTCTTGACAAAGCATCACCATAAAATTGAGAGTTACTGTCTTTATCCATTCTGTTGGCACTACAATTAAAAAAAAAAAAAAACAACAAACCACAACTAAAAGGGGGCAGAGGGAGATACTCAGGAAAGAGTATCTCCTCCAAAGCTTTTATTCTTAGTATACACAGTATATCCGTGAGCACAAAGGTGCTCCCTTTGGAAATATTTTCGGTAAATAGCAGGAGCTGACAAACCTTACATTGTGCATATCTATTTCTGAGACCGTTAAGTAAAATACAAGGATGGCACCCTAAGCTACCTGAATATGTTTCAAACTGACTAATTTAACAGAAAACCCTAAATCATAGCAGCGCTTTTGAAAATCCCTGTCTGTATGTCTGAACACAACAAATGCCAGAACATTTTCAGGCTCTAACATGTAAACAGCAGAGTTTATGTAATCCAGCTTGAGCCGTTGCTTGAGAGACTGCTAGAGCAGCCTTCCTGCCAGTAAGAGAAATTAATGCGTGTTAAAAATCTGTGAAGTTTTTGTATCACATTCTGACACTCAGGTCCTTTGATGAAGGGCTAAAGCTGTTGAACACAGCGACTCACAGATGCCCTTCTCTGCTTTGAGGACGTTCGCTCAGCGGCTGCGTAGGCACCGCAGAGCGCCAAGGGAGCTAACCTGCTCTGCCAGCCGGGTCAGACTAGCCTCCTCACTGCTCGGTGCAGTTTCAGAAGACAACTGCTGTGTGACTCCAGGAATTCATTACACACCATGATACACAATGTAGGCTTTCTCTCTGATGTGCAGAAGTTTATGGTAGCCTTCACAAAGTTTTGTTACATGAGTTTAAAATGCGAAGAAACAAGGATTTGCCAAGTGAGTTCAAATAGAGGTGCTGGTGGAAGCTGGCATGTAGCACAGGATGTTGAATTCCTGCACCTCTGCGTACGTGCTAGGAGACTGAACTTTCCCTCTCAAACAATTAGAAAGCGATAGCAGCAGCAAATCAGTCTTTGTTCAGCCAAAGCTACAGAACTCTTTTTTGTGCATAATTAGATCTCTCTGGACACTATCTCTTCAAGCATACATGATGTATGCAGCTAGCCTTTTTTTCTAAAAAACAAGGAACATTAGTCAATTCAGCAGAAAGAGTGCTGGTGGATTTCTGTGGGCTCATATCATCACAAAAGGAATTGACGAGTTTGATCCAGACCATATGCAGGTGATAACATGTTCATCTTGCTGATTCAGATTTAATAAGCAGCTTCAATAGGCTATAAAATAAAAACCTGCATCTTTATGGATCTGGGAGGTTGTTTTATTTTGTTTTGTTTGTTTCGGGGATTTTTGTGGTTTGGGAGTTTTTTTTGTTTGGTTTTGGGGGGGTGGTTTTTGTAAGTCATGCACACTGAGAATCAGAATGCTTTGTCAGATAATGCTTTCAGTTGATGCTTTTGGAGACTTGAATGCATGTAGCTCCTGACAATGATTATATGCACGTGTTCCATATAATTCCAAAAGCACACCCATTATGAAAGATTAGTACAGTTGTGCTTATGATGTATTTAGGTCGTCTGTTACTGAATATTTCTACTGTCAGTACAACAAAAGTGTGATGATCACGGTTAAAGCTTAACAAAGAAAATGCTGTCAGGCAATTAGTGAGCTGAAGTCAGCAGTATTAAAGTGAAATATATCATGTTGGGAATAGCGCAGTGGTTTGCTTGTGATAAATGTTGAAACAGGTCCTCATACACAGAACATATCCCAGCCTTGGAAAAAAAAATAGCATCTATAAAAAGCAGTAGAGCTTTAATTCATTATTAGATTTCTTACTTTTCTTAACAAAACAATCACAGCCACTGGGCATTCAGGAAGGTGAGCATTCATTATAGCACATTTGCCTTTTTATGAAAATGGTAACAGCAGCACCCCTTAGGAAGAGACTACATTATAAACACATACATCTGCTTCAGAAAAAGGAGAGTCTATCAAACCAATAATCTCAAAAAATATAGAAGTTCTGAAAAAAAACAAATGAATCTTAATTCTCAAAAGACTATTTTTTATATATATATAAAATAAATTGGTAAAGCCTGGTAATACTAGGATCTCCATTCCATTAGAGGAAATAGGAAGGAAGAAGTACAGTAAATTCAAAACCAGCAAGAGCTCTTTCCAGAGTCTCTAAGCTTTCCCAGCCAACAACTAAGCAATTGCAAAAGCTATAAACAGTATGTTTTTAGATAGGAGTGACAGCTAAACTCAGCTACAGTCTGATCAAGCACGATTTCATCCCAAGTTTGTCAATACTGGCTGACTTAACAGTAGGTCTCAGTTCTGAAATTATTTATTGGCTCCATTTTTTAATTGTCAGACTTCGATATTCCTTAGCCTAGTTATGAAAACAGATCCTACTAAATCATAACTATATGGGCCAGAGGATCCTGACCAGAAATGAGTATTTGTAAAACCAGTGAGATGCAGTTCAGAAACAGGATGTACAAAATGAGAGAAGCTAAAGCAAAAATAAGGAACAGAGGGAAAATTAAACAAAAACCCAAACCACCAAAACACAACAAACCTATTGTACTCTAGAACTACCAAAATTATTAAAAATATTCTCAATATCAAACCCAACAATCTGAACTATTCCTGGACAATATACGAAACAAACCTATGATGAGAAATAGCTATACCAAACCACACAGACTTCATCACCTAAGCTGCAAAAGAATTAGGTCTATGGTATTAATAAGTGCAACACCAGTAACTGTGAGGGGCGTAAGGGAGAAAGAACTGGTTTTGCTCAGTGTCGTAACTGCAATGGCAGCAACAAAATGTATCTGTTAGTTTTACTTTGGATACTGATGCCAAGGAAAATACGTAGCACTGACAAAGATGGTTGCATGAGGCCACCGGAGCTCTGTACCCATCCTTAATAGCCTGTGCTACCACTGCTACATCTTTCCTGCTG
>NW_010401781.1:10907-23861 GCF_000710305.1 Buceros rhinoceros silvestris
ACATAGGCTGCACTAACATCTCCGGTTTCTAGGAAAGCATCTTTGTAATAACATATGTAACATTTTTATGCCAATGTCTAGAATAGGAAAGAACAGAAGCATATGAAATGATCAAGCTTATTGGAACTACAAAAGCTAAGTATTGAAACATGAAAATAGAATATAGTCTGAAAATTCTAAGACAGGCTGTAGAAGTTTACCTGATTTAAAACTGTCTGCTTGACCTTAAAAACCAACAAAATCCCCACATTTGGGTGAAGGAGGAAGAAAGAATCCAGGGAGGGGCTGTAGAGACAAGCTTGCTCTCAATAAAAACAAAGACATAGCATTTCAAGGCCCTATTGCCCAGAACCTTCTGGCCAACAGAGAATACGGGGGTGGGGGGTAAAAAAAAAAGAAAAAAAAAAATCACAGACACAGATCAGGTAAAAAATAACAAGTCAACAGCAGCACCCAGAGACCTGTGCAACTAGCACTCGGGGAAATGAACAGACACCAACAAATAGAAGGGACTCGAAGAGAGATGGGGGAAAAATGAGTTCGTCATTGAGCTAAGCCTGATTACCCTCAGGGTCTAGATTGTAAACTGTTCTGTTAGGCTGAGGCCTGGATGCCAAGTATTATATTTTCAACACTTCCAGTGTAATTGTTAGAGGAACTTGTTAAGGTGTAGCAACATAAAATGTCCCTACCGATTTAGACTAAAGGATTGTATAGTCCAGTGTCTGATTCCAGCTGTGCTAAAACCCCAAAGAATGAAGCAAATGCACACTAATATACCACAAAAGGACCTTGATAATCTAGTACCTCCAAGCTGCAGATATATTTACTTGATGTTACTATAGATCCTCCAGTAGGATCTATTACAGTTTTGAGCTAGAAGGGGTGTCTAAGAAAATAAGAGGATTAACGTGCAATAGTCCTGAATACATAAAACTGTCACCATGTGTGGAAAAATAGTACTACACTGATAGTCAGACAATGGGAGTGACAAAGAATTAGTAATCTAACGGACTAACTTAATGCACTTTTCCAGAATATGGGGAGATTTAATTCCACTGCAGTTTGAACTAGTGAACAGACAACATGCAGCACTGAGAACTGAGGTCTCCCTTCCTTTACTGCTAAGACTGTGCCTTGAACTACCCAGCACTAAGTTATGAGTCTGTTAATTCGTGAAAGCCAGAATTCTTGTATATAATACAAACTGAAGGAAATTCAGCAAAGGGAAGGTTTTGGCAGGATTGCTAAAAGCATCAATGCCAAATGCTTGGCAAGTTAACAACTGTAGAAGGTACAACTGTTTTCATTTGTATGAAGGGTACAGACCAGAACAAAGTAGTAAAAATTGCTCGGTGAATCAAACTTTCTTTCAATCGTATTTGTCATTACAAGGCTTAGAGACATTATTAGAAAGAATGAAAACTGGGAAGGGTGAGAAAAGGAAGTGATAAAATGGCCTGAAACTCTTTGTTTAGAAGAGCCTCCTTCTAGCTGCCTGTTCGGATCGACACCTTCCCCAGGCGTGCAGAGAGCAATCAGTGAAAGGTGTCCAACGAGAAGCAATAAGTAAGCCACACCCTGTAAACTCTAAATCACACAACCACTCTTTAACTGTTACCATAAGCTGGCAAGTGCTCTCTGATAGTCTTTTGCTGTTGTTTAGTGGAGTTTGTGTCTGTAATGGAATCCATAAGTTAAAATTCCCTGGCACTCGGCATACGCTGCAGATAGTTCAACAATGACAAACCCCCACACAGTTGTGTATATCTGGCCCAAAACATTTGAAGGCTGCATTTTCAGGACAAGCAGACATCAGCCAGGTGCCTTGGGAAGTCCACCGCTGCTATTCCGTAGAAAGGGAAGGAGTTGTCCTCCAGCAGTTCTCTGCTGCAAAAAATCTTACATCCTCACCAGTTGTGATCTCCCTTATTGGGGCACTGACTTACTGTCAGACACTGGCTGTGTCTGTGACAAACTCATTTAATGTCATATTACTGACATTCCACATTCTTCATTTATGAGTTGCAGGTATTATGCAGGCAGGCAGAACCAAACTGCCTAAGTATTTGTGGCTCCATTCAACTTTACAGAAAAACATTTTAGGACCTATTTAATGGCAGATTTACTAATATGAGAGAATGTCCATGAATTACTTCACAACGAATTATAATTCACCATTTATCTTTACTGACATACATGTCCTTCACTCTGATGGCCAACAGTCTCTCAAAAATTTCTGAAAATGTTTTTTGCCTGAAGGAATAATCATTCAATTTTCTGTGAAATTCTGCTTTTCTCTTTCTCTAATTCTACACTTCAACTTAATTCTACTGGAAAATTTATTCTCCCAAAGGCAAAAGTATTTCTCAGGTAGCTAGATAGTCCTCTGCTGCCTTTAGTTTATAGCAGAGTTGTAGCCTTGAACTGACTTTCTATTCTGCTGGAGCAAGTACCAGGATGACAGCCTGTGTTTCCCCTGTACTGCATAAACAGTGAGCTTGGACAGCAACCACTCCAGTGATGTCTTGCAAATTATACTAATTATACTAACACACGTAAAAAGAGCCTATAAGGCTCCTACTAGTCACTACTTTACTTGCTACCAAGTGAAAAACCTTAGCTATCAGCTGTCTAAAAGTTGCAAGTCATCTACAAATGCCCCTGACTACACCATGAAGAGGCATAAGTACCTTAAAATTAGAGGAGTCACTCTCTGAAACAGCCTCCGTCAACTATCAAAGGAGAGGCAACCAGGATACTTGTGAAAAGGAGAAGAAAACAATCCAACGCTCAACCTATTCCACCAAGCAGAAACTGAGAGCTGGACTCAGAAGGCACACATGAAGTTCCAGCCACACCGATCTCACTTTACTTTTTGCATGTATCTAATCAGTTCTGCAGTCTCTGATCTGGGTTACTTCCTTAATCCATTCCCTCTCCACCTCCCAGCAACGAAGATCTCGCATTCTGTGTTCTTCCAGACGCAGCTGACTAAGCTCCCTCCCCTTCTACCTCCTTAGTCAGAGAAGGAATATTATGTCTGTGTTTAATACATTTTAATTGCTCTTTATGCCATTTAGCAGTTGAAAAGAAAGGGGGAAAAACATCACCAACTCCCAGATATGTAACAACTGTGAGCATTGTGCAAAGCATCTCTCAGTAATTCTGCATCTCAGTTCTACAAGAGGACTGAGAGTACAGTCAGCCACCTGAAGAGCTGCCTGCTTCAATGCATTCCACTTGTGTTTATTTTCCTTATGGTGTCCCTGCTTCAGCTTTTAATTGTGTTCTGTGGAATATGAGAACGGACTAGGCTTTCTTTGACAATCTGAATTGTTTTCTCAGGACACCAGCCAACACTGACAACATGCTGTTTTTCAGGATGAATTATTCTGTAGACAGAACTACAGTGACATCAGGAAAACAGCAGCCGCAATATTGGTGATGATAGCATTTTCCTATCACTCAGACTTGCATGATGGCCTCAAGAACTTGCTTTCACTGGCAAGAAGGACACTAGAAGTGCAGAGAATCAATCTAGGTAGGTTACTTTTTGTTTATTTTTTCCTTCTCTGTTGTTGTGATCTTCCATTTTGAATGATGTTGAGTTACCAGGAAAGAACAACTGCACTTAAACCAAAGCAGCATAATGGGTGAAATCGAAATGCAGAAAGGTGCATACAGTATCAGGATAAGAATGCTAAGAATATAAATAAGTTCTGGAGTTGTGTTAGTTTGAGGATCCCCAGATTTTTTCCTTTTTTTTTTTTTTTTTTTTTTTTTTTACACACTCTTTTAAATTATTTCCAGAGAGATTTTATAGTGCTTTGCTCCCTCAAATATGGAGAAAAATCCAAAGTCCATAGATAACATTTGGCCATAGGCAATAGGCAAATCAAGCTACTGCCAAAGCAGCAAACAGTGCAATGACCTGGCTTGCCTGTGCTCGAACCCTGCAAAACCAGGGTTGCTACTGATGCTGTTAACAAAAGAGTCAGGACTGGAGAGGAGGCTGAAGATATCTGTGGGAGCCCTATTCATCGAGTTTTCCAATTGACCTGTGCCTGGCTTCACCACTTTGCAGCCTCAGATGCATCCCTTTCTTTACTCCTCTTTTTCTTTTACAGGAATGATTAAATCCCCTTTCTCAGGGACAGCAAATCTTAGATTTGTTTATACTACTTTGAGTAGCTCCTTCCTGATGTCCCAGGGACTAGAGGGAAGGCAGAGTTACATCTTTACTCTTTATCTGAGTTATGTGTGCCTTTGAAATCAATGTTAGCAGCAGAAGTAGAAAGTGGGATTTTAAGACTTAATTTCACTATCATATACAAATATAAAGGTCCATCTGACAACCTCAGAGGGATTTGACTTTCTGCCCTGAAAATACCCTGCACACCATGATTGGAGAAAGTGAGGTATTTAACATCCACAACAGACAGAAAACCTAACCCCTGAGTTTCCACTCCTTCACTTCTACTACTCCTGTTATTATGATGATGTACTCACTCACCCAGGTTCATGATGATGTAACCACATTGTCTTCAACTGAGTTATTGATTTGGACTAGCATAAGAGAAGAATCAGACCTAATAAATATCTACAAGATGAGAATAAACGCCAATTAGTGCTTGCACAGAAGTTGTTCCATCTGCAGTAAATCTAGACAGCTGACAGAATTGTCAGCAGAAAACCAAAGATGTTTTGTCCTATCATTCTCTTCCTATTTACTTTATTTTAAAGATATGGGTTTTTTTCAAACAATGCTGTTTGTTAAAGTTGTCATTAAATGTAAATGGATTAAGGCCAGTTCTGCTAGACAACATATGCATACAAGAGTCTTATGGTACAAAAGCATCTTTCCCGAGTCTACAGATTTCCACACAGCAAGGGTTCTTCAACGATTTCTAGGCATTTACACACATTGCCTCACATCACAGACCTAGCTGTTGCAGAGAGACAGTGGTACCTTCCACACAAAGGTCATAGGCCACTGTTATTGACATGTGCCTTTAATCCTCTGGATGCTTCAAAAGATGAAGATTAGCAGCAATCCTCAGAACTCGCACCCAGGAGATAGCTATTTGTCAAAAAGTTGATGTTATTGATGCTTACAAAAGAAGGAGAGTATGTAATTTATCTCATAAAAGTCAGGTCCTGTTTGCCTAGACTCCAGAGTTTTGACAGTTCCCTTGCTGAGTTATTTCATGTTGAGTTTCACATAATAAATGCAAATTTTTCATCAGCTCTGTATCTTCTTAGGAGCAACTGGTATTATTGGGTGAATTTTCTTCCTTGTTTTTTTCCAGAGGGTTTCTTGTTAAAGTCTTTGTTTCCTTTAGAATTCGTTATAAATGACATAATTATATGTCTTTTTCTCCCTTGATTGAGAGCATTTCTTAGAGATGATGATTTACCACTTGGAAATTACAAATAGCATGAATAGATACAATTATTATATTGCAGAATTTGCTTTAAAATCCAGAAATGTTCTTCAGCTGAACTGTCCATAAATTATAAGTAGGGAGGTCACATTATTTTCTCTGATCTTCATATGTGACCCTTGATGCAAATTGAAGTGTTTCCTCAGAACGGGCTATAAGGTTCCCTCTGGAATGCTGAACAGATTTAAGATCGGGATGAGCAGAAACAGACATGAAAATCAAGTAAAAGAAACTACACAAAATAATTGCTTTTATGAGGATTATTTTAAGCAATCACCGTGTTTCATTAAGATAGTGTTCCAACTGAGGATTAACTGAGGTACAGAGACTGACCAAAGACCACTGAACCTACTGAAACACTTTCCATTAATTTGACTTTGGCCCAACTTTAAGAAAAAGACACATTAACAACTCCTTCAATTTTCTAGACCCATTTTCCATAGAGAGAAAGAAAGATAATACAACTCTTAAAAGTGTAAACCACAGTTGCACGTGTCTAGCAGCATTTTTATAGTCATCTGTTACCATGGAATTTACTTAAGGAAAGGAAATGCTTGGCTGTGTCTTTCTAGGTGGTTCTCTACAGCTTACAAAGATGAACCAAGAATAACTCTTTTACCTGTCATACACAAATGCCATAGTATTTGTTGTTTTGTTTCTGTTCTCATGCAAATTACAGAATGCAAAAGTTTTCTGCTTTAGAAACACATCTAAAGTAAAATGTAGACTACTCCTTTTTTCAATGCTGTTGATTAGTTAATGAAGCAAAAGCCCAGGAACACTTTTGCACGTACAAAGTAAGCTTCTTCAGCTTATCACCAAACAATCCCAAAGAGTTTAAGAAATAGCTTCACATAGAGCTGAACTAATCTTTCTGCATCTTCTGGGAGTAGGTCCTTACCCTCCATGTGCCTTCTCTTATTGTCACTCATCTGACTGTTCTGTGAGACAATACTTGTGAGACCTCAGAAAACTATAACCTCCTCTGGGTGAGGAATTGCTTTTGCAAGGCTGATGAATCAAACTATTTCAAATAAGCAGGAGGAACACATGGCAGAAGCAGCAGCAGAGGGAATGAGCAGAGAACCATCTTTTCTCTATGATGAATTTGTAGATCTGTTCATTAGGTCTAGTGTAACTTAAGCACCTGGCCAAAATAAAAATGCTATAAGCCAAGAAACTAGATCAGAAGCCTAGTGTGAGGAGGCCAGTTATCACCAGTATTGCCCTAGTTGCCTAACAAACTGAATCGCTATAATGGAACAGAGTTTCCAAGCAAGGCCAAGAATGATAGCAACTGAAATTTTCTCTCCTGATATGTCCCTCATAACAGGAGGGACAGGCTCCTGGCAACGTACCAGGAAGTGTAAGTGGTGCTCCAAGCGGCATAACCATACCAACATCTGAAAAGGCTAGTGACAAAGATCACCTGAATAGGTAATACAATCACGACTGAGGCAGAGCAATTATTGACAGCCATAGCAAGAATTAGAAAGAAAAATAATCCAAAAAACTGTTCTCAGGGAGGTTGGAAAGTCACCTCTATTCTGAACAGGAGGTCTCTAATGTTCATGTACATTTCAGTTTTATTAGACTGTTGTTAAAACATTTCTTACAGTTTAATTGAAAAACAGAAGTGAGATATGCTGCTTTCTCAGAGCAGGAGTGAGAAAAGTAATGATTTATGAGACACAAACAATTTTTTTGTCTGGCTGACCGGTCATATTATTTTCTTGTGTTGTTCTGTCTGCTTTCCAAGTCCTATCCCCAGACAAGAAGAGATCTTTGTGTTTAAACTATCAGGGGTCTGCTGGTGCCTTTGACTACACGTTACATCAATACTAATGGCTGTTTGGTCCTTGGGTATAAGGAATCCCTAATGGCTTCTGAAGGTCAAACAAAATGAAATCAACACTTATCTGAAGTTTTGGCCATGTTACTTTAGCTTTCTTCTTTTTTACCCCCTAAACTAGAAAATTATATACTAGCAGCATATCTTATTTTCAATAAAAAATATTCTGAAAGCTCAAAGTAGTCTTTCAATACAAAACTTTTAGTTTCCTGAAACACTTTTTTGAAAAATCCCTCCTATGAAAAGTTCTTCTAAAATTCAGAATAATTTACAACAACCAACGTAGTAGTCTAAAATGAGGAGGATAAATAAATACTCTATTGTGAAACTACAAAATGGGAACAACTATGAAAGTTCAAAATGTTTCACAAAATCATTTTCATGTTTTGCAGCCAGCTCTAGTTACACACTTATTACAGTAGAGCAGCTTTTAAAAAGCAGCTGTGTGTTGTGCCAAGGGGTGACAGCATTTCATTGTGGGGATAATGTGTGTAAATGATCCCTTCATTATATAGGGTCTGATCTCCTATTCTTTGTGCATCCTAAGTTCGCACTGAAACTAACTATGTGTTAACTAACTATGTGCTAACAGTAGTATTCTAGCCAAATTCTGATGGGATAATTGTGTCATTATGACTACCTAAATTTCCCTTGTTTCATTTGGACACAGCATTTTACTTTCTGCTGCTGAGCCAAATCCAATAGGAGTTTTGCCACAGAAAGTTGCACAATTTCCTTCTGACTTGCTAGGATTTTATACACCTTGGTATGTTTCCCTGCTGAGGCAACTGTACTTTGACAGCAGAAAAGCTTTCTCCCTTCCATGTTGCAGGATCCGGCAGCTGTTCTAACACAAACTAACACTATCCAAGATAGATCAGAAAAAAAAACATATCTAACTCAAACAGAAACACCAGAAGCCATTCAGGTTCTGGACTATTATCACCCGACGCTGGGATACTTGATCAACGTAATTACTCTCGCAGGGACTGCTCATCAAAGGTCCTTCTGGTACCTCACCGGTCAATGGACTTTTTGCATGGACAAAGCAGCATAACCTACACTATACAAATTTGTAAAGGGCAAAGTAACCACTGCAAACATTTCAGTAAAAACTTTAAAAATATTGTATTCCTGCCTCAAGTGTAATCTTAAAACTTTTAAGCCAAAGTTAAACTTCCACTATTATGAGGGTCTGTACACTCTGATTTTGAGGATGTCTTCCAATAAAAAAAAAAAGGAAATTTCATATTAATAACCAGTGAGGGCTTCATGAGGGAAGACAGATACAAATGCAAACTTTAAAGACCAGAATTTCCGTACTTTTTGGTGAAGAGTGAGTCAAACACATGGGAAAAAAAACCAAACCAAACCAGACAACCAAATTATTGCTTGCAGAATCAATAATATAAAACATATCTCCATTATGCTCTCATTTAATTGAAACTACATTTCTTTAATCCTTGCCAGGAAAAAGGAAAGAATATGGCTACAGAATTATGCGCCTACTTTTTATCTGCATGACCTGCTTCAAGAGCTAAGCCAAGTTTCATTAAAAATTATTGGTCTCATAACTTTTTTCTCTCCCCCCCCCCTTTCTTCCCTTAAAGACTCCCATATGGCACCAATATCAAGATAAAATGGTGGCAGTGCAAAGTTTTTCCCACTTTTAATTTTTAAAAATATTTTTAATAAAGTGTATTCATGGCAAAGCTAAAAACTGTCAACAATGACAAGATCTCACTTGAAAAGGTACCATGGGCAGTTGTGCAGATTTTGAAATGGTATTTTTATCTGAAAAGTGACACAAAACAAGATGTTCTCATGTCTTATGCATGGTTCTGAGCTATACCAGCTCAGTGGAATATTATCTTCTTCTTGCTGGTTGCTTTGCTAACACATATTGTGGTATTGAGGAATTCTTTTGTATTACTGTGGCATCTGCTAAAAATGTCAGACGTGATCACAGCCCTTGCAAAACAAGTATTTTAACAACCAAAGCCTTATGATAGGTTATATTTCAGTGACTTGGAAACAACACTGCATTATCTGAGAAAACAGCACAGATGTTGCTTAATAAACTGCTCAGTTTATGCATTGTATTAACCTCATGAAACATTTATGCAAATCTTGCATTAACAAAAGGTAAAAGAATCATTATAGGTTATGAAGAAAACAATGTGACAACCTTTGTTTTTTCCTCCATGTTTTATGGGGGCATTTTAACTCTTAGGGGTTTCTGTTTAGGAAGACACAGGGGCATTATAGATTTTCATCTATTTTGTTTTCAGTTCTGCTATCATTCCTTCCAGCTGATTTCACATTTTATAATGCTAATAGTGGGTGTATGGTTTTGAGTTTCTCTACTGTCAGCTGGTCAGTAGGTCTGGGGGATATATTTAATGGAATCTGACAGCTGATGGAACTGATCTCATTGAAAGGGGATTTGATATGTGGGATGAATGTGGTGACCCTCAATTCGCCATATTAATGACCATTATTATTCAAACTCTTGCAGCCAATATAACTCTTTTTCTTGGACACAGCAGTACATGTGTATAAAAGAAATGACTTATGGATGAGTTAGTCCGTATACTAGTTTGAGTGTCATTTAGATAGCATGTCAAAACAGATTAGTTATTTTACCCTGAGAAAAAATTAAAGGAAAAGCCTTTGTGCTTATGTACATTTGTAAACAAAGCAATCATAAAACAGATAGTTTCACTGGACTGAGTCAGAAATCCAGCAAACACTCATACTGTGTGTTTTGTGGGGAAAAAAACGTACTTCACTCTGAGCAATAAAAAAATCCAAAACTTTTTGCAGCAGCAATCAAGTAGTGCTGCAACCAACAGGTCATCTTCTGCTATAGGTCACCCAAAGAAGTTATGGACATCCTTTGTGCACAAATAATTTTTAGAAAAAGAGAATTGTATCGGCCTTACTTTACATGAAACCAGAATTTAGGTAACCAGAACTGTAGCAGAACATAACATTCTGCATTGATTTCTGACAAAGTATTTATTGTCTCATTTACTCTCTGCTTGTAGAATAGAGGGAGAAATTTGGCCCAACCAAAGCTGTTCATGATAGGACAAATGATGCTATACTAAAAACAGAAATCCTTAGATTTCTGTCATCTTTTGGCAGAAAGGAAGCTGGTCATAGGTGATTTAACAGGTGTGTAAAAAACACAAAAGAATATCTTAATACATGAGCAAGAATCACAAGGAGCCATTTGCCTTTAAATTACACACCCCTGCCTCTTTTTTAGGTCCCAAATATAAAATCTATTACTGATCTTGAGCATTGCCTCCTATTCTGAATGTCTTTTAAAGCCAATGGCACTCCAATGCCATTTAATCAATAGCTGCTTTCACATTTTTGAGGCAAATATACAATTTGTTTACAGATTTTAAAGGCTACTAATATGCATTTTCTTTTCTATCATGTCTGAGAGGAGGTGATGTTCTATACTGTTCAGCTAGGGTGCCTGCTGCGCCAGGCAGGACAATCAAAACCGTCGCAGCCTGTTTTATGGCCCCTGGGATGCATGCATTATATAAGCACACTGCATTTGTCTCCTTTCATGCTTTAACAAGTTCTCCAAAGTGAGAGGAAGCTTTGAAAAAACCAGATAAAGTGAGGCCACCGATATAATGCAGAGACACTCAACCTACACATAAGTATTGTGGCATATGAGAAATGCCTCAATAAGCTTTAAGTTATTAAGGAAACCATCCGAGAAAGAGGATGTGATTAGATCATAGCAGTGAGGTTCACATTTGGTTTCCATATTTTTAAGGATTCAGTCAACATTAGAATATCTCAATTACAGTATGGTTTGAAAGGCTTAACCATCTGATGACACTCATTCATCTAGCCAAAAATGTTAGAGGTACTTGGAAAGTCAGTTCTTTAATCTTTTATGAATTGCCTTTATCTAACCATTTTCACCATGTGGGCAAGGGCACTGTGTATCATGATCAGTTTACATTTTCTGTCTTGTTCATCCTCTATCACTGGACAGTCTAGGTAAAATTGTTTCTCAAGTGTATCTGTACTCACAGGATAAATGGAAATTGAAATAGACTGAGATTCACAAGGAACATGAACACATAAACATAACAAAATTTAAAGTTAATAAGAGCTGATTGTGAATGGTAGTTTGCTGTTTTCGGGTTTTTTGACAATTTAGACCCTTGCTACTCCAACCCGCATTCGATTTTCATATACCTCCTGCAAAGAGTCCTGTCACCTTCCACAAGCTAAGTTATGGTTACTCGGGTTACTCATTACGGTTACTCTGTTCTTTGTCATTATATCTTACTGGGGAAATAACACCTCACTTCAAGATACGTGCATCTGCAGTAGGTTCTCTGCACAGGAAAAAAAAAGGGGGGGTGGGGGTATACCTTATCTCTGAATCCTCAAACTTGTTCATAGCCCTGTTTCAAATACTGATTATCAGTTCTAGGCAATAATGAGTGTCCTAGCGACAATACTTCATTTCTGATCTTTTCATTGTTCATATGCAAGAACTGTTTCTCCTGATCATTTGTAGCCACCTGTACCTGTGGATATTCACATAGGTACATCTCTACATACAGAAAAACAGAGAATGCATAAAACACATTAATTTCTTATCATTTTAATAGGACCAGAGCTCTCTGCACCTCTGTTACACAGAGGAATTTGGAGAAATTCGGGATCATCTCACTTTATTTTAAAGGAAACTAATATAAAACAAAACAGGAAATTAAAAGAACCAGGTATTTTAGGTGACTTTTTTCTACTTCATGTAAAGTGAATATAAACACTCTACAGACTTTAGGACCCTGAATGCTCCATAATCCCACATATTGGCTTACTGAACCTGACCACAGCTGCTCTGATAACAGACCCTTTGAAATTGCTACAGCTTTGAAGAAAGGCAACTTTTGCGGTAATGATATTATATGGGTGGTACACATATTTCTCAAATTAATTTTTTTTAGTGTTGCTCCTAAATGAGTATGTAGTACTCTGAGCACTTGAAATCTCACATCTTTGCCCATGTTGTCAGAAAGGTCAGACTTCAACTGGAATGGGTGAATCCCATTACCTCTTTGAAAGGGCAGGAGTTTACGTGCCTTAAACAAGTTAATATTTATTATCAAATCCTGTGAGAAAAGGTGGATCCAAGGCCCGAGTACCACCATCATATGTAAGAAAAAAAACTCTATAAGGCAAGATAACTGACAAAACACAGGGTTCAGAGTATATAATTAATTTGGGTTTGAATGTAATCTATTAAAAATGAAAAATTGCTGATTATACACAAATCCAACTGTATGACTTGTTTCAGAAATTTAGGTACCCCAAAAGAAAAGAGATTCAGCTAAGAGAAAAATAAGTGTTCTGTTAATCCAAACCACAGTCTTAATCCAAAACTGCAAATATTAGTTTAGTTATGTACAGCTTGAGGTCAAATTTATTTGTACATCAAATTAAGTTTTCCCATTGATGTACTTGGTGATCTCAGTTTGGATTTTGTAGTGGGCTACCAAGTCTTTCCATCTTTCACAGCAAGGTCTATACTAATCTACTTTCCCAAAGTAGGTTTTTGGGGTTTTTTTAGGTTTTTGGCGGGGGGGGGGGGTGGGGTTTTTTGTT
>NW_010401781.1:23924-25164 GCF_000710305.1 Buceros rhinoceros silvestris
GGGGGGGGTTGGGTTTTTTTGTTTTGTTTTTTTTTTTTGAAACGTGCCTCTTTTTCAAAGCAGTTAAACATATTTGTTCAATTCCAAGCTGGGGACTGACTGACTGCATGTTTATGTGAGGAAGTGACAAAGCACATGAATTTTCTCTGCACCTCTGGAATGGCTAGACTTAATGAGCAGAGCAATGCTGCTGTACTAATTCTCCTCTGCATCACTCTTGAAGTGGTTAATTGTTTCTTCTTCAGTGTTCAGTCTACGTCTGGAGAGAACATCTCATAGCAACCTTGAAGTTCAAATAAATTCAGTGAAACTGGGAAGCTCAGCCAGAGACAAACAAAATTATATCTACTTTGTGTCGACTGCTTCCTAATGTTCAGTTCTAGGCCTTCAAAGGCGTCAAGCCAATAAAACACTAGCCTCAATCTAAGCCGTGGTGTATCTAGTGTTATCTGAATATCTCAAAACATCTGCTAGGATTTGTTGATATTTTGTACTTTTTAGTTAATTTCTCTCCCTTGAGCAAGCATTTAAGCACACAATATAAACAATCCCAGCAATGGTCACTTCTGTCTATCATAGAATTACCAAAGCTAAACTATCCAGAACTGAAAGAATTTATTAACGTTCCTGTTGCATCCTCCGATGCATCCGAAGTGACGTACAGTGATGGAATTCTAAGTTATGAAGAAAAGGGTGTCGGTATTTAAAGCAAAACTGCAAGGTTGTATGCACTAGAGGCAGGCAGGCACTTGGCAGGTCATTGCTGAAACTGTCTGGTTAAGTGAAGATTTTTATTATGCGACGGTATTGACTGAAGAAAACAACAAACCAGCTCTGGTGTAAATCAGTGAGGTTTTGCTAGGCTTTCACAAAAGACAAGACCCACTAGATTCAAAAGTAAAATAATCAATTTTGTTACAGCGAACAGGTTGAAGATTGCAAGGAACAATTTCACAACCATCCACAATAAAGGTACTGAAAAAGAGCCAAATTTTAGTATCAGACCTGAAATACTTAGTTTTATGAAGATACAAACACAGATGAGATGCAAAAAATGCAAGGTCCTGACAAGTAATCTAGCTCATCACCAGACACAGTTATTCTAGAGGAAAATTTCAACATGAGAAAATTCACCATGTGAACGGCCCAAAAGAATAAGCAGAAGTAAATGGCTGAGATTATACCTATATTAGATTTGATAATTTGGGGGGGGGGGGGGGGGGGGGGCGCGTGTGTATTT
>NW_010401781.1:25231-39601 GCF_000710305.1 Buceros rhinoceros silvestris
TGGGTGGGGGGGGGGGGGGTTGAGCTATGTTTCGTTTATAAAAAGGGAAAATAAATTAATGGGGAAAAAAGTATCAATAGATACTGGAGGGAACAGTTAATATTCCCACGTGATAAAGATATGTATGCTTTTTTACCCGATTTATGCCATCTGATTGAGATGACTAAATAAAGTTAAATCTTTTACCAGAATTTATAACAGATTGCCCTCTCTTTCCATCATAATTAATTAGTTATAGAAACGATATCTACAAGAGTATAATTTAAAACAGTTCCTTTCTTTTAGGGTTTGATTTGGGGATTACATAGAACACAATTACGTTCCTTTTCTTTGAATGATATTTACAGCTGAAAGCTTCAAGAACTATTTGCAGCACACTATTGGTAGTGCCAGCTACAAATAATTCTACATCTGATTGGCTTTTCCTGTTGTTAAAACATCTGGAATTATGTCTCTGGTCCTGGCAGGAGACTGCACATATGGTATGATGGCAACTTAAAGATTCATAGATCGTCTGTTCAGCAGTCAACTGGATAAACTGATGAGAAAGAGGATTGCCCAGAGTAATGCGTAAAAAAATTTCACAGCTAGTTTTTACTAAACGTTACCTTCAATCAAAGCCAAAATTAGGTTTACTTCAGTTAAATGAGACTTACTAAGGCTGTAAAATGTATTTCGCATTTCACCCTATGAAAAATAACCATAACCTCTTCCCTTGACAAATAGCTTCTGAGAGGCACTGAAATACACATAATTATAGGCTAAAAAACACTAAAAATATACTCTGTACCACACACATGCAGCATAACAGCTTGATTTCATCATAACACTTAAAGGCAATATTTTCTGCACAGTATTATATTAATATATGATAAAGAGCAGCCAGCCAAAAAATAACTGAAGAGCTGCAAAGTGATTTCAGAAATTGAAAAGCAATTTCAAATGTTTGGTAAGCATTAACTTGCTCACTGCTCCCTATCAAAACCAGCTGCTAGCCCATAATTCTAACCTTTTCCCTTTCACGAGTACAAGGCCTTGAAATCCTATATTAATGAGAAATGAATATGGTAATTGAAAGAGTAAGTGTAATTATAAAAGAAACCTCCCACCATTGCAAGCTTTCTCTTATTTCATCAGCCTCTTCTACCAAAGGAGCTGTTTGAAAATGTGTTCCTGTGTAGGATATCACGTATATCTCTGCTGATAACCAAGAGGTTTCATGAAATTTTAAAACATCCTTCTGCAGCACTCAGTGACTAATCTCACTGAGCATTCGCTTGCTACAGCTCTAATTACTGGATGTAGGAACACTAAGAGAAAATACAGTACCTGAGAACGGGTTTTACCACAGCAAACCAACTGAACCGAAAGGCACCTAAGAGAGCTGACATAAACGGTTACAGATCGGGTTGTCTCAGAACTCATTAAGGTGCTTCCCTGTAGTTCTGCATTAGGCATCAAAGTGAAAATGGGCTTCACTTTCAAAAGCTCTTCCGTATCTCAAGGCACTGCCTTCGGTTCAGACAACTGGCTCAGAGCGTAGAGCAGGCTGCCGCTCACCATTTATACTAACAGCCTAAACCACTCAGAGCAGTAGTGCTCCCTAGTCCACTCACTGTGGGCTTCATGTGCTCTCAACTTGAGGCATTTGAAAGTGCCCCTTTTACTTCCCTAGCAAGTGCTTTTACCAGCAGCTGCAGTTCCAGACTAGAGCAGGATACTGTTGAAGGTACGTCCACGTTGCCTGGAACATATATCAGCATCTATTTCACATACATACGTAGTGTAAACAACACCCGCATTATGCAATTAAATGAAGAAACTTTCTTCACCAGAAGAATGAAAGAAGAGAATGGCTAAGGTAGAGATTGCATTTACCATACTAATACCCTGATCTTTGAAAATGCTTCTGGATGTCTAGTCAGCATTAAGGCTCATTAAAAGCCTAAGCCTCACTGGATTTTACAAAAATAGAACTCCTATATGGAGTTTGGAAATTATTTTGGAAAGCTCAGTCAGCATTCAACTATTCAACTATTGTTTTAACAAAATTACACTAGCATCAAATATATGTACAAGTAATACTGGTTCAGAACTGTCCTTGGATAGGAAGCAAGTGTACTGCCAAGGTTAGACTAGAGAGAAGAACTTAACATCTTCAGAAAAAGAGGTACTCTTGTCTCCCTGCCCCCCTTCCCAAGATTCCTGTGTCTTGAAAATACCCATGCTGCATTCAGAAACTGCATTCACAGGTTCTTCTGCCTGTTTCTTATATTTCCTATTAGAAATAGATTAAATCATAGACTAAATTTAAGTAAGAGTTTTTTCCCAGCAGTAAACCAGATACTTTGGGTTTGTTAAAAATAATCTCTCACCTTCAATGCACTTTTAATATGCAATGACAGTATTGTTCTACCATAAGCCTGCACCCTCTAGCTATGCTCCTAGGCCCACCAACCTCTCCTATGGATGCAGCTATTCAGAGAGAAGACAGATTCTGTTGGCTTGTCTTCCATTGTCTGTGGGTGCAGTGTAATTATACTGGTGGAAAAATACCTCCCAACAGTGTACATTGGCCCCACGCTACAGGTGTGTTTCCAATATAGCTGCAAGGAGCTGGTATAGCTGGAGTCAGAGTAAGGATGAGCACCTTACTTTCTTTGTAAGGCCTATGTTTCCACACAACAGCTCTTTTGGTACCCATGGTCATCTCCAGGCACACTGAGAGGTTTGCTTGTATCGTGAAGACCTTCAAATAACCAGCAGACAGTAAAGGCACCCCCGGCCATTCATAAACAGCAATCTGGGAGAAACCACCTAAGACAGTTGAGAAACCTGGCCGCTATTGTGCAAACATTCGGATAAATATGTAATTCTGCTTTCAGTTCACATATCAAAAGCTTTGGTCCACACTTAAATACAAGTCATCACATAACACTCCTACTTGGGTAATTTCTTGAGAAATGCCCTTCAGCATTTGCACCTCTGACCTTTCAGATCTTTAACTAGCATTCCTTGCAGTACATGGGATATGGCTGAAAGCAGAGTGGTTGCCAGTTAGCTTCTATAAACTTGCTTTGGTGCTAGCACATAATTATAGGCTCTGCAAAGGACTTCAAGATGTCTGACTATTAGAAATACACTGTAAGAAAAAAGCTGTCATTTGCAAACTTCACTATCAAAGATCTCAACAATTATCATCCTCATGCACTGCAATCTTAAAGAATAATTGATTCCATAGATAAACAAAAAGACAAGAAAAGTTTTAAACTATGGAGGCTTGAAGTAAAAAATGAGAAATCACCTATTACGCAAAGGTAGTATTGTGTTAAAAGGATGACAACTACCCTTGTATCATCCCAGATAGGACTTCTCTGACTGCCACTATGAGAAAACTTTCTTCACGTGTTTTGGCTGTTTTCAGCTGACAACGTTCAAGAAGGCAGGTCCACATTCATAGCGTTTACACAGAGGCTGCACACAACCAGCGCAGACCAACTGTGGAGCTGATGGAACAATTTATACAAAAGAATCTCTTTTGTCATTGGACATAGTGAAGTTGCAAAGAACTGGAAGTACTTGAAAAACATGCAGCAAACTAAAAAGTTGCTCTGTATTTTGATAACAAGCACAGGTTCCAATGAACGATTACCCACTAACAAGCATTATTTTATTGCCTAACCCTAGGAAGATGTCCCAAAGCATTAAAAAAAGAACAGCCGAAGAGATGACATGCCAAACAGTGGCACACTTCACAGCAACCTCTGCAGGTAAAAAGGACAAGTAAATCATGCACTCTTTGAACAGTTCTGAAAGGGCTTTGAGCACTGAGATGTAGGGGATATTTAGCCCTTCCAAATTGCACAAAAAAGAAAATATCTGCTGCCAGAAATGTTGGTTTTTTTTTTTTAGAAGTTGCTCTAAACATGGGCAGGGAAAGTTGTAAAGAACTAATATTTAATTTCATCAAGGTAATGTTTCCATTGTTGAAAAGTTTTACTTAAAATTACTAAGGTGCATAAATCCATATGACGAGTTAATACTTCACAGTTGTGTCCCATAGGTAAGAACAAAAGAAAATTCATTATTGCATTTAATTTATCAAACATTTAATAAGAATGTCATTACTTAATCCTCCCTGCCTTATAACTATAAACAATAGCATACTTCCTTGAGCTTCATGTTGGCATAAGACCAAAACCAAACATACCTTCAAGAAAAAAAATTTATTGTCCATAATTGCTTAATAGAATGTCAAAAAAATCTCTCGAAAGTCCGCAAAGGCTAAAACCAGGAGCAATAGCTAGATGTATACAAGTTTTCACCAAGAATGCATGGGATGTTTCAAGTTTTGTTCTTGAGACATATTCCAATCTAAGTCACACAATTAGTCAAAAATAGTATCTCCAAGCCAGATTACTCTCAAAATTGAATTTACAGTCAGTAAACAGAAAAAGCTTCTCAAATACATAAATTCTTCAGAGGTGAGAATACAGGAATTTGGAATGGAGGAAAGGAAGGAAGACAACATCTTAGGTTGTGATATTTTGTTATCCACAATCTTCTATTAAAAGGGGGTGTGTGCGCTAGTCATAATTTATTACTAATTCTGAGACAAAGAATGACAGAAGATTAAAAAGAATCTGCACTTGGATCTTAAAAAAACCAAAACTTTTTTATTACTCACTTTGAGCTGACTGAAACAATGTTTATGTGTTTTCTGCTTGAAAATAGATACTTCTGAAAAATCCTGCTAGAGAGCAAATAACAGTAGAAGACACTTCTAAAAGTAGCTAGTTGGAGTCAATCTCAAAACTACCTATAGGTTCATTTTTTTTTATAAGGCAAGTGACCTTTTATCAGCACTGGGATTTTAAACCATTTTGAGCCACCTTTTCTAACAAATAACTCTTCTTACAGAATGAAGACTAGTGTTTCCCTGTTTCTAATATATTTTCGTTCATGTCGGCATCTTCACTACATCCTTTACTTCAGTAACATAATCCCCCCTACTCTCTCACTCCTTTTCTTTTTAAAGATGTTCGGCCCTGCACTACAGTTCATTCTGTCTAGTGATTTTGATTTCATACACATTTAACCAGAACCTGTCCATTCCCGTAACCAAAGCCTATGAGTTCATGAAACAAGCAGCATTAGCAGATCTCTTCTAAACCACTGAGCAGTTATGTGCTATACTCTCATAAACACTGCTAATCGAATAATACGACATACATCACAGCCAGAAGCACAGGTTTTTTATATATCCCTTTAAAAGAATCTACACTCATATGCTTATGTACAGAACAACATGCATAGAGTTTTCAACTTTTCTTCTGAGGACTGGATTCTCTAGATTGTATCAAATAAAGAAAATAGTCCTTGGAACAAACAAATTCTTTTTAATTCAAGTGAGTGCCAGCACTCACCAGCTTCTATTAATTAGCATACAAGATATAACTACCTCTCTCTCCATCTTCCTACTAGCTGCTGTAGCCCATGCTCATGCCAAATACACAGCAGGTCAAACAGCTCTCTGAATTGAGCGCTCCGCAAACTTAGTCTTAACCCATGGCCTTCCCCTAAAAAGTCTGTAACAGTATGAAACAAGAGATGAGCTGGCATATTCTGCATGAATCTAACAAGATACCCTCAAAGCTCTCCACTGTCAGCAAAAATGGCATCAGCACAAACGCTGCGTGCCTATTCTCATGTGTCGGGAGAAAATTACCTTGTGCTCCATGCAATACCTTTGAACTAGCTAACTACGGGAGAGCCCCTCACCTGAGCTATCACGGGGGTAAGAGGGAGCCCTTTCTTGCGGAAATCAACCGCTTGGTCACAGGGACTGCTCACACGCCCAAAGACAAGCCCACGTCAGAAATACTGCACTAAGTGTTGAGAGCCACACCAGTCAGCACCTGGCAGCATTCATTTTATATTGTTGCCCTTTTAACACCAGAAGGTTTTTTGCAAATAACTATGGCTTTTTCTTGACAATTACAACATTTTTAAAAAGGACAAATGCACATCTCCTGAGAGAGATGTAACATTCAATCTGTATTGGCAGCAGGGGCTGTTTCTTCCTCTGTGCTAAGCAAACATCTGGCATTTGAACTGCCATAAACCAGGAATAGAGAATACATTTTAAAACTCAGCTGTCCATAGTCCTCATCCTTTAGAACTTTCATACATTGATGTTGTTACAATGAAAGGAAATGTACTTGAGGACAATTACATGGAAGATTTTTTCTCTTCAAGAAATAGTTTTGGTAAAATATTTGTTCCTATAGTATGACAAAAGCAACAATTTTACATACAATTTAAGAATCTTGGTTAAATTGACATGCATTGCTAGTTCATGCATCATTTTCTCCAAGAAACCATGAAGAAGTTACTTTCTTAAATTAACAATACACCCAGACTTTCTTCATGGCTTTCACATAAATTTTTAAGTATATTTTACATTTATGGGTCTATTTTCACAAACACATTGCAATCTCATTTTGAAACACCTCAGTTTTACTTAAACACACATGGCACTCAATAGTACAAGTGAAGAAGCATAAAAGCCAGAGAGAACCTTTGTTTATATACACACACACACACATATATAAACTGCTGGTACTAAAGATTTGGACTGTAGTTATGTGATTTGATTCCCCCTCAAATGAAAGAAGTTTAAATGAGTTCCATCTATCTTGATTGCACGCAAATTACTGTAATATTCCCTGATTCTAAACACATAGATATATGAAGCAAATCTTTACCATTTTATTAAAAATTAGACATAGATAAGATTGGTGTAGAGAAAATCTATTCTGGCTCCGTTTTGTAAGGAGAAGGTATAAAAACTAAACACTTGGCAGAGAACCACTTCTATTCCAGTTCTTATCTTTGTTCCTGCATATCCCAGCAGAGCACTTGCTATAGAACCCAAGGAAAGCTGTTCCCTGTGTCTAAATCAACTTCTCCAGATTCTAGAAGAGTGATTCCCTTTGCAAAACCCAGATTAGGGGCTAATTTACATTGTACTTTTGTTGCGTATCACTTCAGGTACCTAGAGTTATCAGTCTAACAAATACACTTTTAAAAAAGTTCTCTGACTTGGAAAAAAAGATGATCTGATAACATCCTATAACATCCACTAAAGAACTGAACTATAAGGATTTCTGCTGTTCTTGCTGAAAATGAACATAGCAATAGCAAGACTAGCAGCTGCTGGACTCATTTATTTTAACCTCAGCGAGTATTACTCAGTATCTCAAAGCATTAACAGGCATTAATTAAAACAAACTTCAGATCACTTTGAAATTTGTAAAAGTCAACATACCAATGATTAAGAACCATCTTTCAGCACAGTACTCAACATTACATTTTTAACCATTTCGAGAACAAGGTGGTAACTGAAGTCGAAGCTTTCTAAATGCAAATGTTTTACAGAACTACACTTAAGAAAGCCTAGAAACAGAGAACAGGTCTATGGTAGCAAACATGTGAACTTGGTGTTGAACGAGTTAAGAGGTGAAAGAATTCCTTTTCATGCCTCAGTAATAGAGTTAGCATTGATAAAAACAGACTCAGTTCTGGGAGCTCTGTATTGTACTCATTGAGGTAAAACTTGCATTTCCCCTTTTTATTTCCACGTTGATGCTTTAATCATGTTGGTTATTGTTAAGTCACGAGTCTTTTCTCTAGTTAAGTACCATCCTGCAAAAGCTTTGTTTTGTGGCCAGGCCAACCTATACTCTGTTATACCAGTCTGCTCTTGGTGACACCGCTGAGAAAGCCCTCTTTCATAGGGACCAGTTTCGGAAGGACTCCTGCCCTCAGGTCAGGGCTGGCACAAGGTAGGGGCAACAAGCTAAGAAGAAAGGTGCACTCAACGAGAGGAATGATAGTGTTAGCCACAGAAGGCCATTTTTTCACCCAAGTAGTAAAGAATTTTATGTTTTCCAGATTTTAGTGAAGGAAAAAAAGAGGTCTAATAAACATTCAGAATAAAGAATATAGTGCCAAAAAAGTCCTATATGAATAAGTCAGTTTACGAAAGAGCTTTCTTGTTAGAAATTAAGATCTGTGATATGCAACAGCCATTTTAAAAACTCTTCTCATCAGTTTTGTTTCCTAGATTATTATCCATTAAATTTAGTGGCTGAGTAACTAATGTTTTGAACCATGAAGAGCTCTTTGGCCCAAGAAATTTAAATAAGTGTGTGAGGGAAATATCTATATTGCCAGGAGCAGCAGGAGGAAGCCATTACTGTTACTTGCACAACCTATTCTCACTGAGAATGTTGCCCAATATAATTTGCAAAATTTCTGTTGGAAATGCATTAGCAGCTGAACAGCAAGCAGCTTCTAAGGGATAAATAGAAAAAGGAAGTTAAAAACCCAGCTTCCAAGCTTCAGCTATTATTGAATGTCAGCTGCAATTCCTGCAGTCAGCAGTCTATAACCTTTAAAGTCCAAAGTACACTTTTTAATGTGCAGACTTCATCTGATTTTGGTTTAAGAAAATTTTACAGATTCAGTTCAAATAAAGTGACAGTTAATTTGAATGCAAGAGTACCTTTCCACACCAATTAACAAAGTGCATGAACTATTCATACAAACACATGATGCACGCATACACACGCGTGAGAGTACCTACACATACATGTGTATACATCCACACAGAGCATTAAGTGCAATTTCCAGGCTGCATTTTATGTGGTAGTGAAACAGATTCCCCTTAGTTGCACAGTACTCTCAAGTGCTAGTTAAACTTTTTCACTGTTTCAGATTCTTTAATAGCCATTTACATTTTAAAAAGGATAGAATGCATTTTTTCAGTATAAACGTAATACTTCCCCAATTCTTTTGTAAGTGGATCTCTCTCCTTTTTTTACTCCTATGTTATTTTTTATTGAAAGTTCTTTTGGCACAAAAGGTCTGTACTCAGACAGAATAAAAGCCTCATTCTGCCTTCTCACAGAAAACCTTCAAGAGGGTACTAGAATCAAGAAACTCTTCAAGGTGGATCTCATGAGGATTTCTACTAATATCACTCTCGAGGGATAATGGAGTGAAAAGTAGTTAGAGGCTGCTGCTTGCCAACTCTGGGAAACCCAGAGGGGCTGGATGTTTTCTCAGCTCCAAGAAACTAGTCAATCTTCTTTAACCAGAAGGATTCCTGGCACACAACAATCTACTCTAACATGAGAATATGTCCCGTGTCATGCAAGGTTAATAACCTTGTTATCTCTTTTCCTTACAGTCTCTGTGTGGTTGGATTCCCTTGGAGTAACCTCAGAAAAGAGGGAATGCACTGGTTTACAAGCTTGTAAAACTTGTGGACACCCTTGGTTTGCCATACCACTATCTGTCAGCTTATGATATTGCATTTCATTGCATTGTATATACTATTCTGTATATAACAGGGGGATTAAACACTCTTTACTGGTAACAGACTGATATCCTGAGAGATGTACAGGTCACGGCTAAGAGTCCAACCAACAATTACAGATAACAGAACATATTTCCCCTCATCAGCCTGGCTATTTGCTGCTATCTATTCAACTTGTCATATTTGTTCAGTTCTGTGCCAGCTGACAAGCATCCCATTAGCTGTGGTTCACGCTAAGGATTTGTATTCACATTCCATGAAACAAACAGAAGAGTGACTCAATTTAGAGCAGCTAGTACTCTGAGTGCGCCTGCCCATCACCACTGGCCTAGGCCAGCAACTTGGAGGCTACAGAGGATGTAAAGATTCTGCATTTTGTCTCCAGACTAAGTTTGTTACAATAGTACTATACATTGTACATTATATAATCAAAGATCACCTACAGTATACACATGAAATATGAGACCTTTAATGAAATTGCTGATTTTGATAGAGGCGTCAATACTTTTAGACATCATGTAATTTGGTTCTTTCAGATGTTTTCATTTATATTGCCTATTCCCATTTCTCTGCTTTGAAAAGATCTCCCTTCCTTATGTCATATATATATGTTTAACCTACTGGGTGGTAGCCTTGCACGAGGCTATGACTGACTCCTCTTGGTGGCACACAACAATCTGGTTTTTTTTTTCCCCGATGGGTTTAAGCAATCATATACTGGGATACAACAAATTAACAGACTTGGAGATTCGGTTAAGGAGATACAAACAGCATGCTGACTACCTGTTAGACATCCTGCTGTGTTTTTGAAGGACATTTTAGGCCTTTGCTTAGAACTCCACTTGCAGAAATACTAATAGGAGAATGGAACATGCTTCTGACTTTTTCCCTTTTCAAGATAGCTTTTACTCTATTTAAGACAAAATACTGGCAATGACTGCAACAAAAACCAGCATGCGTAGGGTTAAATTCACCTTGTGTGCTGAAAGCCAGACACCTGACAGTAATTGTGGGCTAAAAGAGAGGCAAAATCAGCTTTCCCATAGTAACAGGCATCTAACAGCCTTTATGATAAACTTTTCAACCCTGCCCTGTTCTATTCCACTACAACACACGCACCCTCTCTGTACTAGTCGTGCTTTCTTCACAGTGGAAGATGTAGGTTTGTCAACAACTCCAGGCATTCGCACCTCCCCCACAATCTACCTTCAGGCAACACGTGTTGCCACACTGTGCAATGATAACTTGTGAAATCCTATATAATAGCATCTATCTTGAGAGCAGGATTCCTTTGTATTACATTTTTACTTGAGAAAGAGTGATGGATTACCCTGTATGTACATATTCTGCCAAATATTATTTAGATGGCCTTTGGAATAATTATTTCAGGCAGTGAGTACACAGATAGCAATATGACAGGTTATAATACAGTAGTGTGAAGAAAATAAGATAGGGCATAGAAAATACGAATTGGTTAACAGAAACAAGTGAAAACTGCTACAGGTGTAAAGCTGTCTAGCTGGATGGTGAGAAGTAGGAGAAATATGTCCTGTCTCATTCCACAACAGCGATAGAACAGTTTCACAGCACACTAACTCTGTTGCCCAGGCTGCATATACACTGATTCTGCACCTAACCCTACCTTTCTGTGAGGACCACCCAGTGATTACCTCCTGAGGTAAGCACAGCCCTGAGGAAAACAGGCCTTGACTTTCAAATAAAAGCTCAAACGCAATACAGGTTTCTCCCCAAGACCATTCTGTGAAAGCAATATCCAATACTGAATACACAAGATCAGTCCAGATCATCAATAAAGTTGGTATCTAACATATAACAGGGGATCGATATTGATAATGGAGGACTATTCCATATGCACTATAGTTTCTACCATCAAAATGTAAGAGATGGTACACGTAGGATTGATCAGTCAACAGGCAACTTAGCTTATCAGTCACACCTTGTTAAGTAAAAAGCAAAAAATATGGTACCCTCTTGCATTTTTGAGGTCTAAAGGCTTACAAAAATTGATTGCTCCTTTCCCAGGTTGCACTGCTGCTTTTTCTACACGGCCTGTGTTAGGCAGCTCAGTTCACACAAACATTTGTACGTAGAGCCATTACACAAGGGCAGAAATCATTGCTAAATCATTGTTAATCTCCAGTTTCACTCCTTAGCATCTCATTTTAGCTCCTTTCCTTCCATAGCTTTCAAACAGAACTGAACAACTCAGTCATTACACTAGAAGATGCCATGAGCTTAGGCAGACATGCAAATACTTATAATCTGTCAATGCTACACAGGATGGAAGGAAGCAGGAATAGAGGAACGTCAGTCTGAAATTCTAATACTTCTCCTAGCAGGATGCTAAGTGGCTTTGCTTTTCGTCACTGCCAGTCCCCTTCTCGTAAAAGTTTCTAACTGCTGTTTGAAAACTATCCCGTTTGCCGCTACCAGTGTAAGTCTATGCTGTTCACAACGGTCTGGCTTAAGAAGCTCTGTAGAAACAAGAACCCAATTTGGAGAGTGAAAACCTCTCATCTCTCCTATTGGCTCAAGAAGGGGTGAGGGAATCATTATTGTGGAAGAGGCATTTCACAGGGCCTGAATTCCACACGCAGACTGCACCCAGAACTGTAGCTCTTGCTTCAAGTGGGTACTAATTAACCAGACTGCTGATCTTCAGTTGTGTGAACAAAGATCTGAGGATCTGGCCTTACACCTGGTAAGAATCACCTACCAGGTATTTTATGCATGACAGATAATCAGAAGGCCTGACTTACAGCTCATTTATACTGTATTACTCCTGTAATACAGGATTATTATGTCAACAACAAGCATATGCTGATTCTACAGCTAGAGTGTGTAAGGTGAACTCTTGGTAAATCTGCGAGAACGCCACCAAGAACAAAGGATGTTTTTAAGAGTCGCAGGTGAGTATTGGGTTTGCTTGTGTAGCCTTGTACTTCTAACAATAGAGGCCAGCGTCAGCAGGCAAGGTGTTCCTAGGCAGTCGTAACTAAACCTGTCTAAAGCTCTTGAGCTTTCGATAATGCAATACAATCGTGAGTGCAGAAAAACAGCAGGAAAGGTGTTCCTAGGCAGTCGTAACTAAACCTGTCTAAAGCTCTTGAGCTTTCGATAATGCAATACAATCGTGAGTGCAGAAAAAAGCCAAGGATTCAGCATTAATTTAGATGCTCGAATCAGATCCTTGAAGTTGTTCCCAGTATTTCAGAGTCAATTTATTAGAACCATACACATTTTGTGAGTCCCTGTTTCATAGTCTAAATATCAAAACCAACCATTTACTTCTTTTGGACAAATGACTTATCAGCTGTACAACTACACGCAGACATAAATAAGTCAAAGAATTTATGCAGTAAGGTGTGGCAGACCCTATACACAGAAGATTATTCATTTAATGGATTGGAAAACAGAGCAGAAAGGAGGCTATTCTACATTAATAGTCATTACAAACTTGGAACCATATGCAACAAATACATTGTTCGTTTTCCTAAATGACTGTAGCTAACTGGAGTGTAAAGACCAGAAGATATTCAGTTCTCAACCCAGCGATCTCGCCGCCAAAATACAAGCCTTTGATTACTATTTTTACTATTTTATACCTCCTAGATCTGTTTTATGCAAAATAAATCCTAGCCAACTTCACTGACCCAAATCCCATTTGCAACTAACCATCTTTATAATATTATGGTATGTTCACATTCTACTGCAGTAAAAAACAAACAAACAAAAACAACCCCACATGAATCCTTTAGGGTACTGCTCACCAATTAAAAAGTAGCATATTAAACTTCTTAAAACCTTTGTAATCTGCAGTATAAAAGCACATTTTATGTTAGCAGATAATTTAGCATCCATAATCTAATTAAATGAAGTGAGTGACAACTGTATTCTCTACATAAATGATATATCAGTAACAGATAATGTATATGCTGAAGAGACTGGAAACCCATCAAAAAAAAAAAAAAGAAAAGTTGTTAGAAACACTTGCCCCTTATCATAAATCCAGCTAACATTACGGGCTAAATTCTGCTGCCTTACTGACATCTCACCAACAGGGCGAGATTACCAGAGGAAGAATTACTTACATAAGTGAAGTTTTGTGAGATTAAATATTGGAATATTTTTGCTCAAGCAAAGCAAACAAACAAATGCACTTCTGATGTTACACAGGAAACTACATTACCCTGTAAACTTCATCCTCAGCTCCACAGTGAAAGTTATTTCAAAATAAGAGCAGCTACAGAAAGTATCTGCTGGCTGCAGATACTCTCAGAGACAGACAGACATGTAGACTACAGAGAAAAACAAAAAAAGAATTAAAAACCGTCTCCTTTCTATCACCTTCCATCAACAGAGAACATCATTGTTCTACACACTCATCTAGGTCTTACCATGATGATGGGAAAAAAAGCTAAGACAACCTTTGCTACACTTAACATTATGGTCACTTTATTACAAGTACAAGCACTTTTGGAAAATGGAAAAAAGAAAAAAAATCTTGGCTGTCTCCATAATGCATGGGAATGCAACAGGAGAGAAGTTAACACAGCACTCTGCCTCAGAGAGCACTCTGCAGGTTTGCACTCACAGCAGCTCCTCTGCTGATCCTTGGGAGTCGTTCCCTCTTTAAAAGCAGTCGCTCTGAAAACATTGTCTTTCCTAACCACCTCCTTTGGTATTGCATGTACAAGGGGAGAGCCAGTCATGCTGACAGCGTTATTGGCACCACGTCTGCAGTCACAGCTTGAGGTTATGGTACCTTGCTGAAGTGTGGGACACCTGCGTACACTGAACTTTTCTAGTGCTCTACTGCTGCTTCTTTTTAGTCATACTACTGATGAGAAAACAGCTTAGAAAAATCAATGGTTCTAAATTATGACTTTATATACTGCACATACAAAACCACTGCCAACACAGGAATACTTTCTCCATGACTTAAAAAAAAAAAAAAAAAAAAA
>NW_010401781.1:39631-41840 GCF_000710305.1 Buceros rhinoceros silvestris
CGCCAAACCAGGAATGCTTTCTCCCATGCTTAAAAAAAAAAAAAAAAAAAAATCAATCTCTCTGATGTTTCTACTCCTTTAGCATTACAAAAAATTAAAGCTTTTCCCCTGCCCCCAGCTGCATCTGGTTGCTTTGTTCAGGCTTTCTTCAGGTTTCCTGCTCAGGAGACTAGTTTTATCTAAAAGGTCAATTCATTCAGCAGGGCACCAGGCAGAATTGAATATAATTATCCCAATCTTTACTGTGTAGAATTCATGCTTGAATTCATTCAAAAAATAGCAAGCAGTATAATTAACTCAGAGCCCAACCAAATCTATTGAGAATGCCTCAGGTATCATACAGTCCCACTTACAACAGAACATTTTCATTTAAGAACATTGTACATATTAACCTTAGTCAGCATCCAATTACTTGGAATAAGTGAATTCTCTGTTTCAGGAATGTAATTTGAAAATGTTGTCGTGCAATCTGAGGTAAAAGGTCTTTTTTCATTAATCTAGCTCTCATTAAACTGGAAGCCTGTAGGTTATTT
This sequence comes from Buceros rhinoceros silvestris, assembly GCF_000710305.1. Lineage (NCBI taxonomy): Eukaryota > Metazoa > Chordata > Aves > Bucerotiformes > Bucerotidae > Buceros > Buceros rhinoceros. The sequence goes on from NW_010401781.1 coordinate 40,165, forward strand.
CAAATCCATTAGATTTAAATACAGGTGATTACAATTCTATTGCACATAAGACAACAGAAAAGTCTTTTAGAAAATATTGTGCAGTTTAGAGGAGTTGATGAGTTTGTGAATTGTCTCATAGTTAAAAAAAGTATTTTCTGGCCAGAAAATTATGGTTATTGTTAACCTGACAATGACATATGGTAAAATTAAATTCATTTTTATATGCAGAGGACTTCAAGGTAGCAGGAACACTTCAGATAGTTCAGAGGTCAAGATAAGCATTGCAATATTTTTGTGCAAATTCCTCACATTCCCCATATGTACAAAACTGATATAAGTATGAGCTTTTTAGGATTTTGCACATGATCAAAACTAGAAACATCCTAACAATTTTTCATTTAGTACTCCAGTAAGTCAAGATCTTGGTTTAGTTAAACATGAAAAATCTCAGCCCTGAAGAATCTCACATTCACGTGAGAGTCCCCTTGTAGACATGTCTCATGAGAAGTGATCTCCTCAGCTCAGAACATGAAAAATTCCCCCGTCATTAAAAATTCCCAACTAAGCAACACCTGCAGAACTCCCCAGAACTCACTTTGAGGCTGACCGCTATCTTGATCCACCACGACTGAAAGACTGCAAGCCTCTAAGACCATGTTTTTACAATTACAATTCAGATTACTGTTCTTCTTGTTCTAATGTGTAAACATGTTCTCATTCTAACATGTAAAATATCATGAGCGCTTTGAGGTTTGGGACATGCTGCATGTGTATGTTGAAGAAAAACATTTCTTCTTTTCGTCATCCTCCTTTGAGTAATATCTTAGGATCACAGAGAAAAAGGAGATCATGTGACAGTTTATTGAATTGTTTACATACCGGATGGCACAGCACAGCATATCACGGCATTATTTCCCCAAAGTCCCAGTCGCTCTGTTGTTGACATACTTTGGTCTATTCCTTTCCACCTCTGTTTCTCTTCTGTTAAATATGGAAAGGAAGATTTAGCAAATTGCCTCTCCCTAGAAAGGCAAGGTTGTTCTGATACCCATCAGTCATACACACCTCTCCGCTTGTGTATTTGAGTGCACAGCCACCTACAAGTATGGCGTCACTAGCTCAGAAGCCACTACTATAGAAATTGCCACCCTGTATCTTCCTTCAGGTGTCCAGGCATGTAATTTCCAGTAATGTGCGACATAAGACATTGCTGGAAAGCATATTGTATTGGTGGTAAAATAGTGCAGCAACCAGAAAACACACACACACAAAGTTGTGTATTTGAGTGCACAGCCACCTACAAGTATGGCGTCACTAGCTCAGAAGCCACTACTATAGAAATTGCCACCCTGTATCTTCCTTCAGGTGTCCAGGCATGTAATTTCCAGTAATGTGCGACATAAGACATTGCTGGAAAGCATATTGTATTGGTGGTAAAATAGTGCAGCAACCAGAAAACACACACACACAAAGAGCCCCACTTAAAAATTCAGAAGGAACTTCCTATTAATTCTTTCAAGGGCCAATGATCAATTCTTAGTAAGACTGAGGAATAAATCTCTCTTAATGATGAAATACTGGCCAATTAACAGATATTCTTGAGGATAGAAATCTTGAGTACAGTGTTCGCTAAGGCTCTTTTCTTAAAATGTAGAAAATTAAACATTTTATTTTTCCTTTAAAACCAGATCTGT
>NW_010401781.1:41959-52794 GCF_000710305.1 Buceros rhinoceros silvestris
CTTTCCCTATTTATTAAAGTTGTCTGACCATCAATCTGCAACATGAACCAGCTGCAGTTTTCACGGAACATTTCAAAAATAGGAGTTTTCTGAACCAATGTTTGCATTACTTGTTTCAACCAGAAAATGAAAACATTTGTCTGAATTTTCCCAGTTTGCAGCCTGTATCACTACAAATCTCCAGTAGAAAAAAAACCCCATCCCCTAGAAGATCCTCCTCTTTTGATTCCTGCTCTGCACGTTTGGTTTGTACATACACTATCTTACAAGAAACAACAATATAACTCTTCTCTCCCAAATCCACCCACAACTGGCCTCATAGCCGTCTTTTCTTACAACGCATTGGTCAAGACCTGGTTATGCAATAAATCGCAATGGCTATCACCTTTCGTTGCGGCACTACAACTTTTTTGTCATGCGGACCATCAGAAGTAAGTCTGAAGCCTGGAGCCAGACTGAATCACGCAGACAAGGGAGCAGTATTTTAGAGAAGCATTACATTTTTTAAATGAAGAAGACAGATGTGTTCCCACCGTGATCCACACAGTCCCTGTAAACAGCTCAGCTGCGTTTTGTTTCGCGTGAGCCTACTCATGAAGAGAGTTTATGGGTGCTGGTTAGCCCTTTTACTGCACATGATCATAAACCATATGTACACATATGTTACATGTATATGCGAGTGACTAGAGCTACCAACTTGAGTGGCTTGCAGCACTGAATGTTATCCCGTTCCTCATTCACATGCATCAACAACTGTACAATTGATGGTTATTTCAGACAAGATGGTGTGTTAGAAGTGCCAGTGGAACCAGGGCGGAGGGAAAAAAAGATCCACCAGCTACTCTAGTCTCACCAGTGTTCGAGCCTGACAAGAACCTACATTTCTTCCTTAGGAGCTGCTGCGGATTGTGATACTTTAAAACATCAGTATCATCTAAAACATCATGTATTTCCACACTTCAAACTGTTCAAGAAGCAAAACGTGTAATCTGGTTACAGAGGTGTGCACCAGAATTTTCCGCAGGTAGGAAAGCAGTAGGATACGTAGACAGACAGAACTATCTTGTGAGTTGGCTTTCTTTTGCAACAGGCAAGTTTTTTTTTTTCCCCTGGTCTCACATTTCAGACACGTAGCTGAAACAAATTTTTCTTCAATCCAAATACAAACACGTTTTATCACAGAATGGTTGGAGTTGGAAGGGACCTTTTAAAGATCATCTAGGCACTGCCCCCTGCCACGAGTAAAGACATCTTTCACTGCATCGGGTTGCTCGGAGCCCTACTCTCTTTAGGTATAGCCATCATTTTATTATGAGAACACAAAAAAACATTCCAGTGTTGGCTTACTGTACTGCATGTAAGGATGCATTAAAAAGTCCTCATCCCTGAACATCAGGAGAAAAAGATGATTTTATTCTTTAAATCCGAGAGAACATGAGGCGGGTTTTTTTGAGCTACTACTCACAATGTGCTGACTGGAAGAATCCCCCTTGTCTTGCTCAAAAGTACTGAACTCTGTAAGGCACCAACATAAGGAATTTTCATAGGTTAAGACAAAGCAATAAACATGTTTTAGCATTATTTGTAATGCTGATCAGTGAACGTTTACACAGTTCTCCTCTAACTCCCTGTTACTGCAAAGTCTGAGTGATTTAACCTAATCAGGACAGACAGAAAAAAGTACCCATATAGTAGCTGCAAAACCAGGTAAGAAACTCTTCATATGTAGTTTTACAGTATAGTCACATGAAAATCATTTATGTACCAAAAAACCCACAAAAATTCAAATTCCAGAGTTGCTTCCCAGGTCTTATCAATAAACTATTTAAGAGCATAATCCTAAAAAATAAGAGAATCAATACAGTAAAATCATGAGCATGAATCTCATTGCATGCCTGAATTCAAACAACCACAATTTCTTACAGGCTGTAATGATCTTTACTGTCTGATCAGTCCTACAGAATTCAACACAACTATGTGCTGCAGAGGACAGTCGTACTGAGTAGCACCTTACCATAGTATGCAGGATCCCTTACGCGAATAGAATGGATCGCCGGCGGGTATTTTGCCTATTTCAGAAAGCAGTCAAACACCTGGCTCTGACTACTTTTTTTTTCCTTCCATGGTGGAAATGCTAGCCACATACGGATCTTTTTGATGAAGTCACTAATCTTTGAGAACATAGAATTACAAATAACCCTCATGAAATGGCACAAGATAAAAAAAAATCAGAACTGAAGTATTTTAAAATATTTTAAACATCTTTAAAAAGTCTTAACTTTTGATTGATAAATGGATAATGCAAAACTGTTCAAAATTTTCTTTAAATCAGAGTACCATCATAAATATGCCTAGTTATAGAAATAACAGCAAAAAATATGAACTACATTACCTGTGTGACACTATATAGATCAAACATAAACATTTATGTTTCTTACAAAAGCAGGCATTTTGTCATTTGTTGACAAAGAATTACCCCTGCATTAAAAATTACTACTCAACTGCAATGCATGACCTTTCTCTCCACAGTACCGCATGCTTAGTGGCTCTCACTGGCTTGAAGGTTACCTGGAGAAGGTGTCAGTAAGCCAAAAGCAAACATGCAAAACCAAGATCTGGCATGCTAGTCAAAAACATCAGCACATCAAGACCTTGTTGCTAACAATGCATGCAAGAGTCCGTTAATCTCTCATCTACAAGCAGGCAAGATAAGACAATAAGACCCTTTAGAAATTGGCATCCCTTTGAAATCATTCAATCTGGAGTTGGCACATGGGTATGTACAGCAAGTTCTACAGCAAACATCTGCAAAAAGTTGCCTGAACTCAGTGTGCAATAGGAGAGGAAAACCTGCTTGAATTATATCAGACAGTACACAGCTCATCCCTTAGCATCCTGTTTGCAAGTAGCCTCCATCCTGTCCCCCTCTCAAAAGTACTAATGAAGTAAAACTGGGCAATTCACAGTGGATTTGACCTGCTTCCATAGCATTTGTGTGGTATTGCCCGCTCGAGTTACTCCATTAATCGCTGCATTTCACAACTGTGCACCTGTGTGAACTAACAGTTTGGTATTCCAGACACTCTAAGCGCAGTGTTTACAGCGTTCCTCCACTGAGCTAAAGAGTTTTCTTTAACACGTGAGTTGTTCACTGGAACCTTCATTGATTTTAAAGGATCCCCATGATGTGTTTCATAACATCAATAAGTTTTGCGCTCTTTGAACTCTAGGCAGGCACCATAGAGGACACTGCCAAGTGCCACGATCGCAGCAGTGACACAAAGGGATGAACATGCATTTGTAATGAGGCAGAGTGATGAGTTTGGGTTTGATTACACAAGCTTCTGTCTGACATAGCGGTGGGGAAAAAAGAAAAAGAGAGAGAGGAAATGAGCAAAAACTGAATTCAAACACCTACTTGTGAATGTTATCAGATACAATTTTATGTAGTAGAGAATGAAACACTTCAGTCAACTAGCTCTGACCAGTGGGAGAACTTAGCCTTATGGAACTGGGATGACCAAAAGCATATCTCCGGGGGGACAAAAGACTTTCAGAGGATTCTGCATTGAGCTTTTACACGTACTGCAAGGCAGTATGGCTCCTGTGATGGGAGGGGAAGCACTGAACTAAAATTTTAGAAAAGTTTTGAACTCATGCAAAGAGTGAATTGTTATCTAGTATCAGAAGGTTGAGCACAAGGTAGCTCTTTGCACAAAGGGGGTTCTAAGAATTTACTGGAAAGAAATGAAGATTGGAGATTGATGTTGAGGAGTCATGGAACAGCAACAAGACATGAATTGAAGACTGGAGTTTGTGTTGTAGTATACCTCACATCAAAGCTCTATTTTTAGCTGTATTTTTATCACTTTATGCATCCTAACACTAGCTAAGTTTTGCACAACACCAATAAGAGAAAGATAAAATATACTGGAGGTAAAAATAGAAGCAGTGGAGGTAACACTCTCAACGTGGAGGAAAACAGACAGTGTGCCTGAAAAGTGCCAAGAGCAATCCAAGAGAGATAGCCAAGGTTGCATTATTCTTTCTTCTTGCACTTAGGAAGTGTTTATGGATATTGACAATACACACCCCACAAATGTTTCACCTGATGTGCTTCAAAACACATGGTTTAACACCAGTCCAAATTAATGTAAAAAAAGTAACGACATGAATCAAGACTAAAAATCACTGGAAGTAGGATATCATGGAATTAAGAAATATTCACAGAGGTGGGTAAAAGGCATGTTGCAAGTGAAGCTGACATCTTGTATGAGCTCACCACTATGTCATACCTAAAGAAGCACTCTGGTTAGTACTGACATTTAGATAGAGTAATGATATCCAGGCAAGGTGATCTTGGAGCAACAAAGACTCAACCTATCAGCCGAATACCGCAAAAGCTGTGCATAGTGTCACATACGGACAACACGTACGCTATGAAGTTACTCTTCTTCTACAGAATATTACTGAATCATAAACAAAAAGGCACTGTTTTCTAGAGATGTACCAATGTCCAAATTAATTCAGAAAGTTTTCCATAATGTTGATTTTCATTCTCACAGGGAAAAAAGAGCTTGGTAACACATATCTTTATAGTCTGAGGCAAGTTTCAGGGGGTAGATGATTAGCACCTATTTTGTTTGCTCAAAGCAGTTCTTAAAAAGGTGGAAACAGATTATTTTGGCTCAGTTCTTAGGTGCCTGTCTGAAGTCTCTAAGGTAGTTTTTACACATGCACACAATTCCACTGTAATCTCTTTTGTGCAGACAGAATAGCCACAATTGTAATTCATTACAGTTTTAATAGACAACAGGCAACTAAATCAAATCTTATTTCTATGAATTACTGTTCAGTCTCACAGACTCTACCTACACTGGTGGATAGCTACTGTTTAAATCTCTATACTCAGTGACTACTTTGAAAAATTTGTTAAAAAACATTTATTGCACTTTAACTAAGAGAAACAACACTATGTGGTGAATGTGGCTGTTCAGCAAATAAGGTGCACAGGAAGAGAAATCTAACTAATAAAATTTGTGATTGACATTATTCTTCTTTTGCAGTTGACAAGAGAAAGAGACTTTGGTGATCCAGAGATAATAGCATTTTAATTAAGAATTTGCAAGCATTTGCAAAAAGGGAGAGACTGTAAGCACGCTCTGCTCCTTATAGTACATTTTAGAGCGATTCCTCCCCACACAGAAAGAACAATTCCTCTTAAGGAAATGGGATAATTTTTCTAATTTTTCAGGTGTGGGTGAGTTTAAGAGAAGTCAAATAAGAGTTTTGTTTTCTTTTATATTTCAAAAAACCAGAGACCAAAATATACAAACACAAACTTCTCTAACCCAGACAGTGAAAGCCTGAGGTCTGATTACAGTGTATTACCCTCACACAGGTTTAAGCTCACTGAAGAAGACAAACAAGGAAGAAGAGTTCTTTCCAGTGATGTGGGGCCTTTCGGAATGAAGGGGCTTTTCTTTAACAAAGTAACAGGAGGTATCATCTTTCCCTGAGAAGGCATCTTTCACTATAAGCACAACGTGTTATTATTGGGATTTTTAATTGAAATGTAAATTCTGGGAACACTCTGACCTAATTTACTCCCAGAAAAAGAGGGCAAAATTCTCATTTTCAAAGCACTATATAGACACTTCACTGTTATTAATGAATCTTGCTCAATGGTCTGGGCCTCTACCCTTCTGCAAAGCTGACATTATTTTACAACATTCAGCTACGGCAGATTTACACAGCACTGTTGATTGTTACATCAAGCAGCTCCCCCTAATTTGTTCCTTTGACAAGACATTTTTAAGAAATAGTTTTAAAATAGTCCTAAAATGATGAGCCTCTGTGGACAGGAAGCTGAATGCAGTGACAGCTGCAGCAAACAGCAGCAAAACCTACATGACCCAGCATAGAACTGAGCCCAGGAACCTCCACTCTCTTTAGAACTTAAATCAAATAAGAACCATTGGGTTGTTTTGGTTTTTCTCCCTTTTAAACAATTTAATTGTAGGCTTGAGATTTTAAAGTCCAAATAATAATTAAAAAAAAGAATAAAAATATTTCCATGACATGTCCTCAGTTGAAAGAAAAGTTTGATACACAATGTTCCAGATCATGCTTAAGATTTAGTCTCAGCAGAATCACCTTTTTAAGCATTTTCATGCAGCAGAGTCGTAACGCAAGGCCTGATTGCATTGTTTCCTTTTAGATGGTATGTCGCCGAAACTAAAGACCTTCTTCCAGTAAAGCTCACGTTCCTACAGAGCTCTTCCAGAAACAGTGATCAAAGGTTCACAATGTGACAGAAACTCAGAAATTAATGGCAATCTAGGAGGAATAAAGCTTTAAAAATAACAAATATCTATGTAAACTTGATTCTATCAGAGACGCGAACACCAGTTGTATTTTTTACAAACTACAATGCAATTGAATTAAGCTATGTCTGGCTCTTTAAATGTGCAACACTGGAAAAATCTTACTCCTTAATCTCAGGAATAAATTATAGCAAAACTCCCTTTTCTCTCCTCGGGTTTATATATACACCACAGTTTGGGCATGAGAATTTCAACCAAGTAATTTGAAAATAATTTTGGCCCTCTATTTTAATTTTTTGAGGTTCAAATATGTACATCTTGGAACTCAAGTTCTTTAGAATACTTGTGTGGTGTTGTAACAGGCTTTAAAATGCAAAACTTCTTTCTGCAGATTTTCACCTTGAAACACTGTCATACTCAACTTCAATTATCTTTAAAAACTGTACTTAAACTACAAAAAGTGTATAATTTTTTCTCTCTATGTCTGATAAAAATAAACACAATTTCCCATATTTACTAAGGTGGTCAGCATGGAATACATGTGCTCTCAAAATAAGTAAACAAAACATACTATGGTCTTTTGACTGACTTAAGTGGTGATTGAATTGGACCAAAACAGCCAATAACCACCACACGAAAGATAGACGCCTTAGCAAACTCATTGTCTTGTTCTCAACATCCAACATTTGAAATCCAGCTTTCTAGTTGATATAAGCTGTAGAAAAAAAGCCTGAAACATCCTAACTACTCATCCTTCTCTGATGTGCAACAAAAATCATAATAACTGTGAAAACAGTGACATGATAATGGGTATACTAACACCCTGACACAGATAGTTACTAAAGCAAAACTTTAAAAGTCGAGCACTTTCCACAGAAAGTGAGATCAAAATGCAATTTGAAAAAAAGAAATTAAATAAAGCTAGCAGCAGAAAGATCACTTAGAAAGGTAATAATAATAACAACCAAAGAAGAGAAAGGATCACTGATCTTGGAAATCCATAGAGCAGGGATTAAACACCATAATCAAATTGTTTGTGCAACTCATTTTCTTGCTGCACAAGGTGAAGAACCACTTGAGATAGGCCATCCTGGAGAGTAACAAAGTGCACCAATAACTAACACGGATTAAAAGAATATTGATAGCCTGTGACAAGCGGCTTCCTAAGAAATGTTTCTTAGTCAGATAGAAGCAATCATTAAATATATGAGGGTCAGTCAATTTAATCTGCTCTTTTTATATGGATTAGTTTAGCAAAGTAACAGAAGAGACAATTAATGCTTCCATAGCTTTTCATGCCCATCGTTTTTAAAAAAAATATGACTTTCTACACTACCACACATGGCCACGCTCATCTTAGCAACTACTAACAGCACTGATAAAGACTGACTTTAATATGAGGCACAATTATACATTCCAGAAAATCACTACAGTGCAAGTATAAACTATCCTTTAAACAAACCAATCACTAAATTTTACATAAAGATTTAAACTCCTATACTTTCCAAACTGAAATCATAATCCTGGAGAAGCTCCACCCCCCTGTGCCACTACTGAGTTTATCATACAGACTTATGTCTGGGGACATAACGCTGGCATCAATGAAGCACATACATTACTTGAGTGAAATGTGGTTATTGTCAAAGAGTGGAGAAAAGTCACATAAAAATTTAGGGCAGAAGGCAAAGAAAAAGTCTCATCACACTCTACAGAAAACTCCTACAGACTGAAAAAAAGTAAGTGTGGTCTTCTGGAAACAAACAAACAAAAAGACTATCCTATTATATGCCGCAGTAAAGAACTGCACACAGCTAAAGGAATAGCAGTTTAAAGCTTCTGTTTAGAACCTCAGAGCACTGGTCTACAAAGAATAAACAAATTAAACCCTAGAAGAATTTCTAATAGATAAACTATAATTAGAATTTGTCCAAAATGCCAGGATAACACTCCAGCTCCTAATAGGAAGTGTTATGTGTCGCTTTAAGCCAAGGTCAGCAGATACCATCCAGCAGCCAGAGAATCTGATCGGAGATTGCGTTTCCAACCCACAGATACAGAAAGTTTTGATGCTCCTGGGTTTTCCAGGGTCTCCTCAAGCAGCTATTCACACAGGACCTCCATGCAGTTCTTTCAGCACTATGGTTTTCTCAGGTGTTTCCCTCTTGGCCCTTTCTGACAGTTGTGTGACAGATGATACAAATTGCCTGACACAGATTTTAAAGTCAGATATTTAAGAAAACGAATTACAGCTGATGTCTTTGGTGTAATGCTTTGTGACACAGATAGTTAAGGAGAGTGACATAGGTGGAAAATAATGTAAACTGAAGTAGTTTGGAACAGCTCAGGATCCAAGATGACTTTCAGCTGTAATTCACTACTTTGCTAATTGTTTTGTGGTACACTTCTGGGGGAGATACAAAGCCCAGAACAGTCAACAGGTCTGTTTCCACTGACGACTTTGTCCTTTTCTTCAACTCCTAGGTGAGACAGCACTTCCAAGGCAAAGTATATTCAGCAAAACTTTTACAGAATTAAATCTTGCAATTAGTCTTTCAAACTTCACTCCTTCAGCATTGGTTGCCAGGTGTAAATTTCCACCTTTTTTGTTTTTAAAACTTTTCTATGAGCTAGAGAGGAAGAGACACAAGCATTTCTGTCTCATGATGTATTCCCATAAAGAATTCTTAGCATGCTGAGCCAAATACAATTCCTGATTTTTTCCCTATTTTTTTCAATAGTGAAATAGAGAGGAAAACAAGCGCCTGCCCTTGATGTTATTCAAGTTGGCAGCAAGTGACCCGGTGCTATTATCTGGAAGCTTTCTTTTGATAGCTGTACATTGCCCCAAAGACATTAGTCAACTAAACAGCAGAGCTAAACTCATGGTCCTCTAACTTCAGTTTTGTTGGGGAAACAAAACCAAACTAACAAAACACAACACACGATAATAATAAAATAATAAAAAAAAAAATCCCTAACACACCTCTCCCCACACCCACAAACAACACCTCCAGAACAAATCATCCTGAAGATTGGGTGGATACAAGATGAGTTGTGGACATAAACTTACTATCGCTGCACATTCTCAACATTATTTGAGGCTGTATGCAAGTCTTTAAGAGTGCAATTCCTTAGAAAATAGGACATTTAAAATAAGTATAATACAAAAGAAAACAGGCTAAAAGAACATTGAAGGGATAGATGGTACTAAAGAGCATGATTTTTTCTTTGACAGACTAAACTTTAAAATTCGAATTTTTCAATTAGCAGTTACAAAAGAGGCATAGAACATAGTATCAGACTTGTTCCACAGTACTTTAACACATACTGATGCAAGAAATCACTGCTGACACCCAGGGCATATCTTTCATTCAGTTATAAACCATCTTCTACAACTAATTTTGAATCTTGGAAGAATATACAACTCATTTCTATAAAAGCATAGAGACCAAGGTTCCAATAGCTTGTTTAGACAAATGATATATTGCATCTGTTTCGAGTAGAAAAGGACCCAGGGTGTGAGGCATGGATCCTGGTGTGAGTCTGAATGTTCTTAACTTCAGAATATTTGAATTACCTACTCCAAATCTGGAAATCTGGTAGTGCCATTAGCTTAAAATAAGCATGTAACACTATCACACACAGGAAAGAGTAGCAAAATCTAGCCCTGTGTGGTTGTGCAACAACTTGGTAAATCTGGCCTTACTTAAGTTTCAGTGGCCACCAACAGTGTGAAGCATTGCTCAGCAGGAGAAAATAAGGCAAACCCAGTCCAGAATAACACACCCATTTTAATTAAAAAACAAGAATGGAATTAAAGGTTGCTTTAGGCAATAATGGTAAAGTTGAATTAACATCGGTACGGGAAACTTTCCATCATCCTGAAATGAGCACATTTTAATGTGTTCGTTGCATTTATTATTTCTGAACATTTCTAAATTCTAACAGTCTCTACTAAACAGGAAGAACAGAAAGTTTCATCTTGGATCACTAAAATGGCCTTGGGATTTTTGCATTCAGTTGCACAACAAGCTATTCATTGCCTTGGCATAGAGAGACACTTATCCCAGAATTGTAGACTGACTCAAACACCATCCAGTGGTAAACGGGAGTTATTACACGACAGCAGCAGCCCCGTCCACATTACCTGCCCTTGACAAGGAGTTAAAGTGTTTCAGAACACAGGACAGACAGGAAGGCACCTCTACCTCAGCTGAAGGGAAAATAGGTAAAACGGAACCCTAAGGATATTGGGATGTACAAGTAGGTATGAGAAAAAAAACCCTCACTCTAGCAATGACAGCTGCCATTTTATAGCAGACTTCCAATAGCAGACCTTCAACAACTCGAGCTAATGAATCAGTCTCTACAGTGGGACAGGAGAAGTGGCTTCTGTGGATCAACCAGAATCTCTGCACTGATTAGAACATGACATATATCTCTTAAAAAGATGCACCATGTAATTCACACGCTCTTTGCCTTTTCTTCCTGCTATGCCTCTTCACGGGC
>NW_010401781.1:52846-68056 GCF_000710305.1 Buceros rhinoceros silvestris
CTTTTATTCCTGCTTTGTCTCTTAGAGAGCAGTGTTCAACACCACCCCATCTGTGTTTGCAAAAACCTCGTTGCTCTCCACATGTCCCAAACAGACTTTTTATACACACTGAAAGAAGGGATTAAATACCCCTGCTCTGTTAAGAAAAAGAAAGGTTGTTCATTTCTTTCTAGGCAATCACCATTCTTGGGATCATATTCAGAGAAGATTCCTAGGAATTACAACGTCATTGACTGTCCTATTGTAATGTAGCCAGACAAGCGACATTGTTCCTTTCCTCCTTCCTCTGCCATCTCAAAGAGCCTTGTACTGCTATCAGACTTCCATAAGGCGCTTTACAAACACAGTAGCTGACTGCATTGCTGTACTTCACACAAAAAAATCAAAAGGAAAACAAACCAATTTGTAAGACAACAGCCTAGACCCTTCCTACTTCCTGACTTTAGTCAAATTTCCAAAATATTCATGTAAGTGTTGTTCGTATGTTGAACATTGCTTCTACCCATACACTTCAAATCATAGAAAGACAGCAGTTAGAAGGAACCGCTGGAGATCAAGTCCAACACCTGCTCAAATCAAGGCATACAAAGCATCCTATATATATATATACATAAAATTTATTTGGTCCAGGTTCTCAGTTAAGTTTGATTTGAGTGAAGATGTCCTAACTGACATTTTACTGCACACTTGGTTTTTTGTACAAGTAAACTGCAATTCCCTTGGCAGGAGGTTATCATGTAAACGCACGGAAAACTGAGGCTGAGAATTTGCATGCGTATCTGTTTATCCATCTGGGTATCATCATTAAGATCTGAAGCTCTTAGGTGGGGTGACCTCATCAATTTATGAGTCATTACACCATATTTCTCCCTCATATATTAGGTGAGTTACTAGCTGAATAAACTAAATTGCTTAATTTAGTATTTTTTGAACAAATTAATCAGAAAATTTAATTTCATAATTTGAGATATGTATTTCCAAACACAAAACTCAGGTGTTTTCTCACTGTATTTGTATTTTAATATCCTGTCCCTGGAATATTTTGACAGCTGCAAAATAAATAAACCAAATCATTATTAAAAGAAAGAGCAGCATATTACTTTTAGCCCTTAAATAATCAAAATTGTTGCTAAAGAAGAGGAAATGGAAATACAAGAACCCAAGAAACAAACAAGCTCTACAAAAAGAATACATACATATAATGCTGTTATTTGCTAGGAGTTCCCATGCTCATCCCAGCACACCTACTCACATGAAGCATACCAGAGACCTTACTGGGAATTCTCATCTCAACCTCGTGCCTATGGTACAAGGTCAGAAATGGCCAACGCAGCTCACAATATCCAAGTAGCCTACCAGAGTAACCTCTCACTACATTTTATGCAAGTAACAAAACAGGTTTATGTCAACACAGTTGTGTTGAATTCAATGCACATACTGGAAAGTCTTCATGAGATAACTATCTTTAAAACTATGATCTATTACTTTGTACATGTGTATATATATATTCATAAAGAAAAAAGGATGTGAATTCAACTACTGAGAAGTATTCTAAGGTCAGTACAGTTGTGTTGTTATCAGCCAGGGATACGAGAGGGTTTCTCTGTACACGGCTGTGAGGAGAGGCGTACAGTGGAAGGGATCCTCACACCCGCGCCACAGTGGTTAGCACCCCGGAGGGCAGGCACACTGCAAAAGGACCGCTTGGGTACCCTGCGCAGGTCTTGGCAGATCCCATCTCTCCAAGGCACACCAGGCTCTGTCCAGGCACAAGGCCACGGAAAAGGAAAGGGTGCCAAGGTTGCCAGAGAGGTAACACCCTTCTCACTCAACAACCCAGTACAGAGCCAGAAATATACTGCAGCTCTGAACATGACTGACATCATGAATGTCATCCATCCAAAACCATAATACTCCACTCTTTATATAAATTTACCTCAGTTTTCCCTATAGTAGGGAAGAAACAAGCAGAGAAAAGCAGAATTTTTCAAGAATAGAGAACCCTGGCATCTAAGATAGAACAGAATGCAGGAAATACTTTGTTTTAAAGTCGGGTTATAGCATAGCCTTTGGCAAGTGGAGAGAGAAGAGGAAGAACAAGAAGCGACTACTTCAGTAAGTAGAACGTTGTATTTTTAACTTGCGCCTCAGCAGTACTTGACAGCAGTTAACTTCTTCATTTCCCAGGCCTCAAAATAGGTGAGAGCAGCAGAGAAGCACATAGCTTATTCCCGTTTTGAATAGCAAAGTCATCAGTTATACCAACAAAACCAATAAACCAGTCAGCTACATTGAAGTTAAATACACCTTTGGAGCAAATACATACATCTGACAGCTGGTAAGTCACACTGCTAGCAGCTTTAGGAAGAAACCATTTTTTGTTTTGTGTTTTTTTGTTTGTTTTAGCTGATTTTTATGTCTTTAGCAGTATGGGTTTTTTTAAAGGGACAGCAAGAAATTATACAAAGCTTACTTGGTTTCAAAATACTGTTCCATCTCTACATGGATATGCTGCTACAGTGTAGTTTCCTTGCTGCCGTAAGTTAGCTACAAGTGTTTATACGGTATTCCACTTTATTCACCCACGTCCATGCTTCCAAAATCAAATACACTTTTAGGTTAAGTGTATGAAAATCTCACTCAGGATGGTTGAAAATATGAATAGATATGGGCAATTATCCATTGATTCAAACACATTAGCTAATTCAAAACAATTGTTTAGCGTGTTTCACAGATTGGTAATATTTTCCTCACACAGACAAAAGTATAAACCATAATTATTTTTTGGTGTTCAGCTTGGTAGCCTAAATGATTCCTTCCTCCATTGAAAAGTTGTGCAAGCACTATCAAATAAGCTGAATTAAACATAAGATAGTAGGAACCATTGGTGGTTAATGAGTTAAAAACTTTATTGAATGCACTGGTGTTTGACAGTGTAAGAGCAGAGAGAAAGCTGAAGTGTGTATTCAGAATACAGCTGAGTGCTGTATTCTAAGAGCAAAGGAGCCACCAGCTTTGTCCTGATATCCGGAGGAGGTCCACTGTAGACCAGGGCTCACATTTGCAATATCTGTGCACCCTTTACTGTTTAATGTGATGAGGTCTTTTAAAGTCCACTTTTCAGACAATTTTTTGGCCATATTCTACTCAGAGTGAGCTTTATTCCCGATACTGCATAAAATTAAAACAGCTGTTTCAGTCAGAAGTACTTGGGGCTGATTCATTTGATTTTTGGAAGAAACAAAGTTAGAACTGCTCTATAGAGAACAAAATTTTAAATCCCACGTATAAAACAAATGTGAGATGCTTGTGGAGTGAACTAGCCTCTTAAATCTCAACTTTGAACTATGATTTTTTTTTCAGATGAAACTTTGAAAAGGATGTGCTTGATGTGACATTTTATAAACGTTCTACACACATTTCAACCAGATCTTTAATGTACACCAGATCTTCTGTTAACAGTAACTGGTTTTAAAGAAAGAAAAGGCTTTATAACCTGCAATCATCTAGCTATGTTGGATGCTCTTTTGAATTATACACTAGACTGGGACTGAGAAAATGAGTCCACTTCTGTAACACGATTCTCAGCAAGTTGTATCATCACCCAGGACTTCCTCCCTCCCACATCTGTGGAAACTGTTGGAACATGAAAAGGTCAAAATCCCATTTTAATAATTTTACTAGCTTACACTTTGTTGTTCTTGTTTCAAAGCTGTAAATAAGTACATGAGCATCACACTCACAGCATAATCCTTATGTCCCTTTCCAATGTTAAGGATCACAGGCCAATGCTTTTATTTTCATTGTTTTCTATAAAGCTTCAGAAATATTGTGGTACAGTATAAACAGTGCTATATTCTAGGATCACATGAGCGTATATGTACTAGTGACCTTCATTATGAGACAGTGTATCAAGAGCAAGGGATCTAGCATCAGGCCTTCTGTATTTCACTGAGCTCCGAAAGCACTGTAATTACATCCACAGCTGTATCAGAGAACCGGGTGTTGCAGCCACTAAGACACAACTCCTCTTGCTTACATCTGATTTACACCAGTAAGAATAAAGAGGGGATCAGGACCCTAGATTCTCCTCTTAATTCTGTGACCAAGTCACTGCTGAATTTGGGCAAACTGCGTAACTAATCCTTACTAGAAAAGTCCCCTACTTTGCTAAGGAAATAAAATGATATCTGTGTACTTTAAGGGGGACCAGTGTTGTCCAATATCTACATCTATAGAATATTTTGAGTCCTAAATAAAAGGCCCTATTAAAATAAAAAGCAATATCACCCCCTTTTGACTTGAGCAGCAAGCCAACGCGTAGGGCACTCAATTTCCATTAAGAGAAATTAATGACAAAGTCAGCTCTTTCTTCGACACAGACAAAATCCTGTTTCCCTTCCCACCAAGGACATTCAATATGTAAAAAAAGTATAGCTTTGATTTTTGCTTTTGAAGCTCACATGCAACATATTTAAACAGTGCCTGCAAGACATGAGCAAACATTTGTCAAAGTTCTCAGCAGCTGAAGTTAGTATAGCTTATTAGTACTACCTTTGAAACAATTGTTTTATTTTACTTCAGGTTCATTTCGCAATGAAACCTAGTACAAATCCTAACTCAGGGAAGAGAAACAAAAAAATATCAAAGCATTCTGTTTTGTCTTCAGGGGGAATTTTGCTCTTCTGCAAGAATAAACAGCACAAGTAGAGTACTAATAAGATCACAATATTACATGGTATTGATGTTGGACAGATTTTCTAGTGCCTTGCAAAGGAGAATTTATTAAGTACAAAAATAGACAAATACAGAAACATCTCTGGGTTTAGATCCCAAAGACACAAGACATCGTTCTTTTAAGCAGGTGTGCCTTCCTGGGCAGCTGCTTCAGATTAGTAAATTACAGGCTCAGGATTTCATTCTTAAATATGGCTAAAGAACAAAATCTTTAGTCTGGCAAGTTGGAGTCAAACTGCCACAATGAGCACCTGTTGAGAAAGCCCATTATTTGAAGCTGGGTGTTCTGGGTGAAAAGATCGCTGTGAATTAATTTTGATTGCTTCACAAAACTCTGCATAGCAAATGGTCTCTGACAGGGGTATCAGGGGACTTCCATTTGAAGGGGAGAAAAAAAGATTTTGTTTCTTGGAAGGTAACATAATCTCTGCAGCGACATTAAAACACACCAGTGGCTGCACTTGCTTGAATCTCTCTTCTGAAACAGATTGTACGTGCTTAGGTTACCAGGTATTATGTTTTGGGAAGAGAAAGAGAAACAATTGATATCAAAATCTTATCTAAAAGGTTAGCTAAAAAGAATATGGTCAGAGATCCATGAATCCTGAATTGTTAAGGCAGCTATTTGCTCACAGGCACCTTTCTGTGAGTTCTGGGTTGCTATATACATTGCCAAAATGGAAAAGCAGGAGAGAATAAATCAAACCAAAATTTTTGGAGCTGACTAAATAAATCAGCAGCTTTCTTGTGAGAGTTAACTCTAATAGTAAGTTAAAGTAACCCTAAAGATAATACAAAAATCATCTGTACTAGAATATTTCCCTCCCCTGGTATACTGCCTATTGAATATGAAGCCGTTTCTGTCTCTCTTGAAAGAGGTTTCCATTGAAATATGCAAAGATGCTACCTGTCTGTCATCTCCTGATTAAATCTAAGGCCAAGCTTACCATGTTTGTGCAAGTGAAAAGTGTAATATTCCACAAACTACCCTGCATGATCACTTTTAAGTGTCTCCCACAAAACGATTTTCAATTCATCCAGAGCTTATTTTTAGAACAAAAAGAATCAACAGAAAGAACTATGCTAATAATCATGATCCAGTTGACTTTATGCTTGATTTGTCAACTCCTAGCTGTTAATATCATGTTAATTAACTTCCACAATTCCTTCAAAACTGACTGTAAAAGCTGTATACCTAAGGTGATAAAAAGGGAAGTCAATATGAGCATTTTACTATGGGTGTTCTGTTTTTGAGGCAACCTGAATTACATCATCGTCAGGGTATTAACTGCACCCACAAAACGATTTGGATGTGTTTGGATTCCTACAGGTATCAGAGCCTCGCGTCTACACCTTGCAAAATCATTGCAGCCATAAAGTCGGAACACATTCCATTAAATAAAAATAATGGAAAAACTCCAGATAAATCAGATCCCGCACTGTGTTAATTTATGGCATAGGTAGGAATCACTCTAGTGTTAGACCACCAGGCATCTAGTCTTTCTAACTTTTGCAGTATCTGTGTTACACTACAAGGCACACGATAACCACCTGAACAAAGAAGTACTGATACTGTTCTATTTCATTCTAAAAACCAGACCAATATAATGTCACAATCCCGGAAGAGAAATATTAAAAGATGTCTTCAAGCAGCGATGCTTTGCTGTTGTGAATACAACTGATAAACTGACCTGTTCGGAGTTGAACATAAACTCTGTATTGTCAAAACGTACGTCAACTCCATTTACCTGCACATGCCTTTGACAACGCTACAGTCCTGCAGCCCTCATGTCCAGCCCCTGCCATCCCAGAACCTTCTCAATGATGGATGTACAGAGAGGAGCTGACGGCACAGACTGACTACTATAAATCACTTATATTGGATGATCTGATGGTTTTTGTACCAACTTTTTCCACCTCACCCCACCCCCAAGTCTCAGCTATCCTGAATATCTCTTAAAATTATCACATATATCTCTTCAAACAATACATTTATTCTCTTGCCATTCTCTTTGTTCATCTAAGGCAATGAGAAAAAGTGGGGAAAAAAATGCCCAAAGACATTGTTTCACCTTTTTCTCTATTTTTAAAACAGTTTTTTTCTAATAATGCCCCTGTGATTCTATTACAGCACATTCAAAAACGAAGCACAGAAAAGTTTGAGCAGTGGGAAATATGCAATATATCCTTCTTCTTTTCTTCTTCATGTCTCCAAAATAAACTACAAATTTCCCTTGTTGAAAAGTTCTTCCTTAAGTTAATAAAACCTGTCACTTTCCATAATGGTTGATTTGAAGAAAGTCCACAGGTGCAGCATTCTGTGGTTCACAGCTTGGGAAGTCAAGGCTTATAATAAAAAGCCCTGTGTGTTATGGTCCTCCTTCCCCATCAATTCACATCAAGTATTATTAGAATCATCTGCCACCTCAAGTGGCGCTTCCTCTGTGCTCAAACTGCAGAAGCAACAATGACATTTTACTGCTCTGCAGGTGCTGCTGTGTGTGGTCACAAGCTCAGAAGTGTGGCCTGCTATTGTTCTCCAGTAGCACTTTGATCTCGAACACAAAAGCCACATAGCTGGCTGCCCTGTTCGTTCTTACCCTGGCTTTATACGGGTGAGAGAAAGAAGAGGTGACAGGAGATAGGCAATCCATAATATTTATTTCAACAAATGCTTCAAGTCTTTTTAAACATCATAAGAACATGGCTCATTAAACTACAACAGCCTTGAAATTGTGTTATAAAACCACAAAACAAAAATCAATACTTCTGCTGGAAAGGAAGTAATGAAATATATCGAGTTGGTTGAAAAGTGGTTTGTATGAATCATAATATTATTATGTGCCCATCACTTCTACTCCCAATACTTAAAGATAACAAACTAGCGAGCGCTTTCTTTCCCATCACTTAAACAGGTGCTGCAAGGCGGTATTTATCAAAGTTATTTTCCAGACTCAATCCTTCTGCCATAAATAATGCCGGGATATAGGAGGCTTAGTAAAGGGAGATCAATTCAATGCATATTTGCTACCTGAGCTTCAGCTGTTGTGTTATTTCACAGTCTGATCAATACTGTGCTCCATAAGAGCAAAGGAAAAAGCCGCAACATCACCCTGATGAGTCACTGTAGGTTTATTACTGAACCAGAAGGATGTAACATTTCTGGTTTTAGAAAAGACTAATTTTCCTAGCAGCATTTGGCCACTATTAAGTAGTTCAACATTCTATCTAAAGCCTTTTTGCAATGACTTGTTCAGATTTTCAGCAGTGTTACGTAAATGCCTCTGAAATCAGCACACCCTCTGCTGAAAAAAAAATCCCTTGGAATATTATAGAGAATTCTCTCTCATTTATTTTGAACTGGGGTTATTGTTTTTCAAGTAAATCCAGAGAAATCTGGTACTTTAAAATATTTTAACACGGGCAAGTAATAATGGCATTAAAAAATTAACACTGAACAGACTGAAGGAATGGGCAGGAAGTGCTCCTGAAGGAGGACTAAATTATTTGGTTCTACCGGATGTAAACATAGGTGTCTCACTCAGAAACGGTACTGCAAGGTTATGTCAAAACCTAGGGAGAATATATCCCTCTCTATCCACAGCCCTTCACATACACATATTGTGAAGTTTCTTAGGAAAAATCAACCATAAATATCTGGAAACAATAAAGAACAGAAGGAAAATGACATTGAATAGTAAATAAATGGGACTAGCAAAAGGCTCAGCAGCTGCTAGCAGCCACTGCACTCTTACCCTCTCAGAAATAAAACCCCAGATCTGCCAAAACTGCCCAGCCCCACCAACCTCCTTTTACAGCATAATCAGAAGACAGCAAAAACTTCCCATAGCAAAATTCATCCGTTTAAAAGGTTAGTGTTATATCCACACAAGCCTTTGAAGAAGAAAAAGAAAAATAGAAATCTATCAAAAGTCAGTTGATGGAAGGAACTAAAAGCGTTTTGTAACACTTGTGGGAGTGCTTAGATTAACTATTGCCACCAAAAGAGAAAATACACAGCATTAAACAGAGTCCAAGCCGGGCTCTGGAGAGAGGACTACAGAGCATAACCTGAGACTTCTGTACCTCTGCTTTGCTGAAGAGATCCAAGATGAGATCAACTCTAGATGTAGGACAAACTCATCCAAGAAATTCCTATAATTGCCACTGTTGTAGTGACACACTCTGCACATCACTTACGCTGTGAACATTGACAAGATAGATTGAACCATTTCACTGCACTTCAGCCATTCCAAAGGCTCCTGTACTGGAGACCTGTCCTAACAGGTGTGTGTTCATCCTGTCATTTTAGATAGTTATGGTGGCACTCAGAACGCTCACTCAGAATGTCTACTGACCACTAGAGACCGAAAGCTTAGTTTTTACACTAAAGCAGAAAAATCTCACTTCTTAGAGCATGTGAGCTTCTAACCCCAGCTGGTTCTGAAGAAACTGAGGAAATGCCATCCTGTAAATGAACGCAACTTCCCTTCAGCATGCAGAGCGGACTAGTTTCTCTGATTCCAGCAGGGATCCTTTCCAAAATATGCTTTGATTTTACTACTTAACAGGAGAGAAAGAAGAGGTGCTACAGCTGGTAGCTATTGATATTCAATCTTAAATTTATTTTTACTTTATTGTTGTCTATGAATAGTCTTGCATTTCACCAGCTCTACTGCTGTTAGAACCTTTCCCAATAACTGTCAGCATTACACTGGGCCTTAACCCCTGAGAGTGAAAGAAAAATAAAAAGGAGGGGGCATGCAATACGAAAGACAGCAACTAATCCTGAAGACCGAGAGACACATGACATCACCAGAGGACTCCCTGCTTCTTCAGAGCCATCTACAGAGTAACTAACTGTACAGTCATTTCATCTGCTTAAGGTCAAATCTCCTCCAAAACTTACTTGGAAATGCAGCCACTTGGATTTTGCCCTCTGCAGTGCACAGCATACATCTTCCCGCAGTCACATCCCATGTCGGCTACAGGTGCCTGAGTACGTCATGGCTCTGTCAGTACATTGCCCCCCAACAGCTTGTACAAATAACAACTAACCAAACAAACTAATTGCTTTCCTTTCATAACAATAACAAAAATCATTATCGGGGGTGTGTGTGTGTGAAACTGCTGTCCAGGCAGAGCAAGCATCAGGATGATCTCAGTGTTTGTCTAGAACGTCAGCTTGTAACTGTCCATTGTCATGAGATTTTGGCCATGATTTTAAGTGACTTGGTGTCAACACATTTCAAAAGCCTGATTTTTTTTCAGAGGAAGTAGCACTTTCTAAAAATCTTGATTCTTTGTGATGGTTTAAATTGAGCATTATATGTATTGAAATAGCAAACTAAAGCATTGAACAAGCTTGAAATTTAGGCAAAGTTGCAAGGGGGGGTTGGACTGGGGTGAAGATTTCCGCTCACATTCTTCATTTTTCCTGTTCTTATTGATACTGTTGTCAATATCTAATTTTCAGATAAAAAGAAAACCCTTCAAGATGGGTAGTAAAGTCAGGACTTTAGCTGACAGTTATTTCAGACTCCTGATGAAATTAAATCATTCTGTTTTTCCACAAGACAGTCAGGGAAAGAACAGCTGAACATAGGCGTAACTCACTGACTTGCACCACACGTGGCCAGGGTTTCAAAACCCAGGTACCCCTTCAAAAGCATACATAGACTGTCACTACCATACATAGTGTTATCAAGAGCAAATTGGTCAAACAAAGAAAATCTCTCAGAGGATCCAAAAATATTTCCTCCTCACCATCATTGCTAGTGTTCAACAGCAGAGCAGACAACGGACCTATCTATAGCTGCGTTTCAACACATGGCTGCACTACTGTGCTTGTTGCTCATATTTTTATATAGTACATGGAGATATATACTCTCTAGGAGAAAACAAAGAGCATCAGGAAATATTGCAACAGCTGCAGAGGACTATTTCAATGCACTCTCCACGACACCGCACTGGCACTAGCCCTTTCACATCCTCCTACCTCACCCACTGCTGTTAAACAAACCAGGAAGTCACTAAGGCAACAGGTCTAACCCTAAACTGTCATACTGTGCATCATCCAGCATTTTTCTTCTGATTAAACATGACCTTCAGGATTCCACATACTTTGTTTCACCAATTTCTTTTTTCTGTATGGGAAGATTTCAAGAAGTCATTACCTGCACTCCAGGCTGAAAGTTACCTGTGATAAACATCACCAGAACTGGAAATCGACTACAGGCCTTGACTGCAAGGCAGCAAATGTTAGTTACTATTCCCTCGTACTGTGCCTCAGAAAGGGACGTTTTGTCTACATGGAAATTTTTAAAAGCTTGTGGCTACATTCAAGAGTTCAGCAAAAATACAGTATCTCCCGAAATCTTTTGAAAAAAACAATGATTTGTCATTACAAATACAGTCAAGTATAACACAGCATTAACTTCATTTGATAAGTGGCCAGTGTTGTACTGAGGTACTAGCAGGTTCCAAGTGTTCTGGTAGATGCTGAAATTCAAAATAGCTGATTTGTGTTAGAGATTATAATAATCATTTATATTCCAAGAGAATAACCACGTATGGTATACATACTTCATAAAACACTGATCTAAGGAGTTTCTTGTCTAAATATCCAAAATAAACAAAAATTAAAGGTAAGGAACTGTTGTTAGTATAATTTTACAAAGCGCATCAAGAGATCAGAGCAACTCGCCCAAGGTCACAGGTGCCCAGAGCCAATAATGAAACTTCCCTTTCCTGTATTAGCTCTTCACGCTATAAACACAAGCGGAATCTTTATGTAAGCCTCCAAGGTTCCAAAAGATGCACAATTAAACTGTGATGAATTCTATTCAACAGCACTGACAACAAAGGAATATGTGTGCATCAAGCTACTGCATGCATCCATAGATAGAGGGTGAAAATGACAACAACAACAAAATCGTATGTTCAAACAGCACAACGCAGGAATTCAATTTCAGTACTACTGCCATCTTTTCATTTTCACTAATGGCTTTTAAGAAAGCCAGACATTTTTCCTCAGCCCGTTTTACCTTTTCCCTCCATTTGACAAATATTGATTTTCATTTCCTCCAAGTTTGAGTGCATTGAATGCTATTGTGACTGGTTTGTTTGCTTTTTTGTTTGTGTCCCAGCTTTATTGAGGATGCCAGCATGAATGAATACAGCTTTGGAAAGAGAGAGTTGGTTTAATCACTTCTTCCAGGGGAGAATGCAGGAGTCCAGTCTACTTTTTTGTGTAGGTCAAGCAAGAAAAGCGACTCTAGGTGACTGTCTAATGTCAGTAAGGAAACTGCTGAAGTAATAGCTTTGGTGCTTTAAGCTGTTCCTGCTATGCTCTGTCACAACAGGACAAACTACGGGGAGTTCTCACTTCAGTGCAAAGTTAGACATACTACCTTAAAAATGCCTTTGGTGGCATTTTAAGCTAAGCCCATTTTGTAGACAGCTGGCACCTTAAGAGGCTTGGTTTGGAAGGTAACATCTCACAAAATTCTGGCTCAAACACGCTGTAGTTTTATGAATTCTTTTCTTCCTTACTCACAGATACATAGGCCCAACCTCCTTTCATAAGATGATCTCCTTAAGCTTTGCAAAGCTGCCTGGTATATTTTGGACACTTCCCTATCTTAAGGTCATATTCTCCAAATAAGAAATCACTCAGTTTTTTGCAGTGATATGAATAGAGTGCTTATGAGATCTAGTCTACCCATTCAAATATGGAAGGAACAGGAAATCTCAATGAGCAGAAATAAACATCTGGATGAAAGGGAAGGAGGGTAACACCTTAAACTGACACAGATACTGTTACAGAAATTGTCTGTGCAGCACTCAGACACTCATCACTGTCAGAGGATAAAATAAGTTGAGCTAACTTCAGCAGAGGGTTAAATTAATTTAGGTGTATCAGCACCAGAGGTCTATGCTGGTATTAAGGGATCCCCACAACTGAGTAAACTAGTGATCTATCACAAATAGCCTCATTGTCATCAACAGCTCTGGACACAAGTTGCCAAGAGGACTCAGGGTTCAGCCTAGACAAGTAAACAGACACATAAACCTTTGAAATCTGTTCTGTTTATATATATATATAAAAATAAAATCTGCTATTCTCTGGAACCTCTAACCAACAGAAAGATAAGAGTTCATATGAATGCACATTTCGCATTGAACATGCTTATCCACTTAGTTATTGTACAAATGAAACAAATGTTAGCTTCACTCTGTACTAACGGACATTTTAAAATCCCAATGAAAGGAAAGCAATTTAGAATTATTCACTGCTAAAGGAAGCTCATTTTCAAAACAGGCACTGCTTTGAAAAACATATTAACATTATTTATCTGGTTAGTCTCACTGGCTCTGCTTTGAAACTCTTTTTCCAGGAAAAGATGGGGAAAAGAAAAAGTAATGACCAGTGGGGTTAAATCCATGATAGTGTGCCAGAGCGCTTCATTTTTTGCTTTCTGTATTCAATTCTAAATACTGCTTGTGCTGCACCACCTGATGCCAGGTGCTGCAGGGCTTCTGCTACACTCACCTGACATTGTGATGCTGCATTTTTAAGACCTTTAAATAATGAAAATAGACCTTTGCACTTCAGCACTCCCCTGGTCAAGAGACCTGTCTGTACAGATAATGTGAACATCTGCTAACATGGAGACACTTCTTACTGTTGAAATGAAATTATACCAGAAGTTTCGGGGCTGATAGTTCCAGTGAGAACCTTCCTTATTAGCGCTGGTGATAAAGTCCAACACAGGTATGGACACGTTTCTTGTCTAATCGAATTTAAACTGCTTTCCAAAAGCGACTTTCAGTAACTTCTGAAAGTTAAGAAGACCCTCCAATATGGGTTAATTAGTCAATGGCTATAACAAGGAAGGTGACATCACTTCCTTACTCTACAGCTCTCCAGCAGGCATTCTCACAGGTGTACCACAAGTTCAGTCAGCTGCATCCGAGATGCCGGCCCCACCCACCACACAGAGCACTGCAGAGAATCTTCAGCCCTTATATTCATGTGACTCACCATCTCCCTCAGTGCTAGACAGACTTCAGCACTAAAGAAAATTTCCCTTTCCTGCTCTCCTCACTCTACTGCTCTTCCCATATCACTGGGAGATTTTGCCTCTTAAATTTAGACCGTGAATTCAAAAATACGTGTTGAAAAGAAAAACAGAAGCTAAAACAGTAACCAAAGAAAGAGACTCATGGTAGGACAAAAGTATAACATAATTTGAGCAGAAACTTCATTTTAATCACCGCCATGCTTACACCTCACATACCTGTAAAATATTCCAGCCAGCGCATGTGGTTCAGGGCCTTCCAGTATCCTATGTCCCTGGAACAAGGAGATCTTCCCAAGGAGGAATCACCACGCACTTACCATCTTCCAGGCATCGGCTGGACCACTGCCAGTAGTGACAGAGGCTCAGGGTAGCCATTCTGATATTAGTTATAACCTGGATGTAAAAACCAGAAATATCAAATCAGGAAACTGAACATAATTGCAACTGCCAGTAACTCTGTTCTCAGCTGAAGCTGCATACTTTACAATTATTCCTGTTCTTTCCTATTAAGATTAAGATTTCTAAGCTCTATTTCTCCTTAACTTTTTTGTCTAGAGATAGGTATTTATTCAAGAGACTGTACTGTATGTGAAATCTTTAAGTCGTCATATTTCAACTCAGCAGTTATGAGACATCTTGCTCTGGCTTGTATGAAAAATGGTACCCACTTATTTGCAAACCATTATTTTAACTTCTGTCAACTCATATTCATAAGAGAAGGAAAGCAAACGGAAAAACATTATTATGATTAAAAAAAAAAAAACCCAGAGAGAAAACTGGAGAAGTACTGAAGACTGGCAGGGAGACAGCAAAAAAAAAAAAGTGTGGCACACTACAAAGTCACACCTCCTCCTACCAAGCAAAACTGGCCTTCTGCAAAGACAAAAATCAGGTAGCTTGTGACTTCAGGACTCCCAAACGCAGGAATTATGCCCCAAAGAAAAGGTCAAACCGAGCAGCAACTGTTGCATTTTAAAGGTCAGCAAATATTCTTTCCAAAGTAGGTTTGGAGAGATTTAACTGCTGCAGCTGGGAGGGCTTGCAACTTGTCCCTAAGCCTCCAACAGCAGCCCAGCCTAGGAGAAAACATCGAAATTCATCTGACTTTTCCCTGAGAAAAGGGCTTAGGATTTAGTCGTCATCAGCACACAAAATAAGCCAGGCAATTGGCTGCTCCCTTCCCTTCTCATCCCTGCTCGACAACTGAGAAACCGCATTCCCGTCTCTCCGACGTGCTGACCCGACTCTTCTTCCTCTCTACTTCGCTGGTATAGTGGGTCCTTTTGATTAGCCCTCCAACCCCTTTTCAGCCCTTCAGTCCGTCTGCCCCCTACAGCTCCCCAGTTTGCGCAATGAAAGCGAAGCGACCCCCCGCCGGACCACTCCG
>NW_010401782.1:0-11641 GCF_000710305.1 Buceros rhinoceros silvestris
GGGCTGAAGGTGCGGAGCGGGGACAGAAACCCCGTGCGAGGCGGGAGGAGTAGCGAGGGAGCGCGGGGCAGCTCCGCGGGCTGATGCCTCGGGCAACGGCTGAGCTGAGGTGGTTGTCGTCCTTGAGTTTCCTGATTAATTTTGACAGTGTTGTGCACCTCTCTTAAACATCCTGGGCCTGGGCGTGAGAATTAGTGGCCTAAAGCCACCTAGAAACGTCCCGGAAACTTTTGGCTAGAGGGTTGTTGTGCTTCGAGGTGAAGGAAAGGCTTACCGTTTGAGTCCTTGTCTGTTACTAGTTTAAAATTACCCGGAGTAAAAAGCTGAGGATAAACTTTACGAACCTGGACTCGTATAACTCTTAAAACAAAAATTAGTACGTTGCTGGCCGTGGTCTTTTTGTTTTGTTTTAAGCTGCATTGAAAAGTTACTCACTGCCGCTGGAATTCTGCTGCTTAAAGGGTTCTCAGATGACTCCGTTAGCGTGGTGAGATGAACGCCTTTAGGTCCAAGCTTCCAGCCTTCCTCTGCAACAGCCGGTTTGATTCTAGCTTGCGTATCTCCATCTGCTGGTGGGAAAAGTCCTTGAAATACTCACGGCTTCGCGTTAGGCGGCTGTAAACGGTGGAGATACAAGCATCGCTTTAGTCTCTTTACACCATAGAGGTGGTACCTTTTCCTTTGTGAAAGGGAAAATGTACATTTCCTGAAAGAATTCAAGTTACAAAAGTGTGGTGTGTCTGCTGCTTTCAGTAGCATATTCAGCCTAATGGAACTATTTGTGTAATTCTCCAAATAAATGTCCAGGCTATGAAAAAACAGTATTAAATAGTATAGATTAAATTATTTTTGTCTTGTGAAGTTGTATGTTGTATAGTTTGAGTTTTTATATACACATCGTCTTTTTTTTCCCCCAAAACAGGTGCAGCCATGCAGGAAAGCATACGTTTTGCTTCCTCGGGAGATGATGTTAAAATATGGGATTCCTCATCTCTGACTGTGGTGGAGCAGTTCAACCCACATACACCCCCACATCCAGTCAGCTCACTATGTTGGGCCAGCAATAGTATCCTTTATGTTTCAGCCATAGTTTTGTGGGTGTTATGCAAAATTTCAAAGATTTTTTTTTTTTATTAAAGCGTAAGTCACAGGCCTGATGCAGTTTTGAAGTCTTGTATAAAAAGATTTGTCTATGTTGTGAAGAAAATGTTGTGGTTCTCTGTGATAAAGTGATTTGCAAAATAAACTCATGCTGGGTAAATGCTTTGAACAAGTTTCTCTTCCTTTGGGAGGCTAACAGTTTTTTAATGATTATGATAAACTTGAATTGCCTGCCAACTGTAAAGCTTGCTCGTTTGGGTTTTTTTTCAGTAGTTGATTACAATATTCACTTTCAGTGCAGTGCTTAATTTACTGACAAGGTTGAACAAAGCAATTGCTAGTGTGGTAATATCCTATACATAGTGTAGAGAGAGAAATTGTAATGAAATATTTTGTTGGTTTCTTTTTTGCTTGAACAGCTTCCCATTGATTTTGATAGTTGACAGTCTTTGATCATGTATGCTTACCTTTTACTCTGTTGATTTCAGGAAAACCTCATACTGTTTTTCTTTGTACTGTTTGTAGGATTTACAGAGGAAGCACAAATGTGTTGAATGTGTAGGAAAACAGCCGTAGGATGATCATGATTTATGAATGAAATGGATCTGGCCCATTTAGAACTTTCATCTCTGTCTTGGAGGCCTATTAAGGGATAATGATAGGAGGTGGCAGGTGTTAGGTGAATGTACAAGAAATTCCATGAAAGTAGCATGCTGTCACGTGAACAGATTGTATGGCTGTCACGGGAAAAGGCAGTGATGTGTGATCTTGATGTAAAAGAAGGGCAAGAGGCTGGCACATAATAATTAAGTCCTGCAAGTTCCAAGTGCCTGTCCTTTCTGCAAGTAAGTGGATGTATGAGGAAAAAAGTTAAAACAGTGGGAGCACAAATTAATGTTTTAGCTGTGGAGCTTGCAGAAAAATTGAAGCGTAGATACAAATGTTTACACACGTGTGTATGTATATATAGTTTAGTGAGCTTTGACACCACAGACTGTATATAGCTATACTTCTGCCTAGTCTCATCTTCATCCCCCAAAATGGAAACAATGAAGTATCTTACACTGTATGCTTTTGAATGTTTGTTAATTGGTTAGAGGTAAAGCACTGGGTTTGTTTCTATTCTGGAAGCTAAAATGGTGCCTTAAAATAATGAAAGAAACAGCAAGCACTAATCTGCCTACCAGTTCTTTGGTGTTAAATCCAGTCAGTTAACCTGTATTCTTAAATAAGCAAATATAAAATCACAATGGGCATTGGCTTAAAGACATTTAGGACACTGATCTAAAGGATTACTCGTATGATGGGGGTGCAGAGGCAGTTTCCCTGCTCTGTTGTCCTGTATTGAAGGCTTTTTTTACTACTTTGAGGTACTTGGTTTCATTAAAGGTTCTTTTTGAGTTTTTCTTTATTTTTCTTCCCTCAGTACAGAGGGAGGCACATTAGCAAATGTTCATTGTACTCTAGACATGATATGGTGAAGTAGTTTAGCATTTGCTGTGAAGAGGACTGTTCTTTAAATCCAGTCTGCTAATAGCAACCGATATTCATTTGAACTCTAGTGATAAATGAGACTCTTACTTGGGGGTGGTGAGGAAACAAAATTGTAGTTGGGGGGAGGTGGTAAAGAGCTCTTAAATGATAGCTGCCAGATACTTCTCTCTGAAAGAAATTGCCTTGTATTGGGAAGTAAAGATGGTTGTTAATGCAAGAGCTTAATGAAAGCTTGGAAAATAGCCTTATGTTTCTATTTCTAGGTCCCTTCAACGTATAGTACTTTAGACTGTTTAGCCAATCTGTCTTCTGTTCAGTAAGGGAAACTTACTGTTGCTTTTATTAATCACTGGTGTAATACTATTGTGGTCCGTAACTTGTGACTAAGATAGATACCTGGCCACTGCTTCTGCTTCTGGTGATAAAATAGTTGTTTCAAGCTGTAAAAGCAAACCTATTCCACTCTTCCAAATAGCTGAAGGAGTAAGTATGAGTAATGCTGTTCTCTGTGTTGTGTTTTGTTTTTTTTTTCTTCCCTGCTTGCATACTGTTTGTATCACATCTGTTCTGCATATTTGGATCAGTTTAATCTTAGTATTGTAGAGTTACGATGTGTGTAAAAACATTTCCGTGTGTATAGTTAAATGCATATAAAGCTTTGGGTGAACAGTCCTTCTAAAGTAGTTCTAGTAAGAAAATACAGATGCAGTTATACCAGCATCTGGTGCTGGTAGCTTCCTGCTAGGGAAGCCTCAGTGTGATAGCCTGATGCAGTCAGCGGTTCAAACTCGGTCTAATGCTTAGGTGATGGAACAGAGCTCAAGCTTGCACTTAGTTGTCCAAATTGAATTGCCAATATCATGTATTCTGTGAACTATACATTGAAAAACCTGAGTCTATGTAAAGGTTTTTCTTGGAGTGTTGATGCACTAGCTTCTGGAAATACCTAAAATAGAAGAGCATCTGTTATAGTTGGGGTTTTTTTTACTGTTAAATGGAAGCATGGCACTATAAACTCTTCAGAAAGGTGGACTTGGTATTAGAAGAACTCTTGACATGGTTACTTGGATGACTTGTGAAGGGTTAGAGCTGGGCTGGCTCCTGACCAATGACAGATGCTCTCTATTATCCCCTCTCCCTTTTCCAAAGAGGGGAAAGAGAAAAGCAAGGAAGGGAGAGAGACCTATGGATTGGAAAAGAAAACTAGAACTGCTTTAATGAGAATAATGAAATGAACTGTATGCAATACCAATACCAAACCCAACCCCCCTGGTGGCAACTGTGTCACTGTCACCACTTATGCTGGGGAAGGTCCAGGCTGGGCTCAGCAGCAGGCAGGAACTGGGTGCAGGACTGGGATTCCAGAACTGGATTCGGGAATGCATGGCCTGGGATTGAAGGCAGAATGGACGAAGTTCTCCTCTGATGTCTGTCGTTGAAGAAGAGAAGAGAGCAAGAGTGGGCAAGACTCTCAGATTTATACCGAATATGATGTTATGGGATGGAACACCTTGTTGATCAGTTCGAGGTCACTTGTCCTGTCGGCTCCTCCCCACAGGTGCAGCCTCTGACTTTCTGCACCCCACCGTGGCACACAACATTTAGCAGTGACCTTGGTCTGCACAGGAGCGAGTACAAGCAAGAGCCTTTCTGCAGACCAGTCCCTGGCAGTGACTGTAAACATCCAGCGCTGTCACTTCTCGAAGCAGATGCTGTGTGCAGAAACATGCCGTTGACTTCAGAAGGTGCAGCTGCTTGGAAGAGACTGAGCTGGAAAGTGAAATCACTGAACAGAATGAGTTCTGTCCTAACTCAGACCAGGACAGTGTTCTAAACCATTCTGATTATTTTCCTTTGATAGCTATTGTAATGCTAATTAGGGCTAGATATTTGCAGAAAAAGTGTTCACACCAGGCTTTTAGGTAGCTGAAGTAAAGACTTGCAGAGATGGACTGTTTGTCCTGGAAATTTCACTAAATCTGATCTGTAACTAATGCAATCATTTCCAATTTTACCACGTCAGTAATTAGATGGGCTTGTTTTTTCTTAATTCAAGTCTCAGGAACTTAAAAGTGAATTTTCAACATGATAGAACTGAATAATAATTTGTCCTCAGTGTAGGTCTATCGTTAAGATTGACATTTTTTTCAAAAGCTGGTACTTCAGTGATTATTTTAAAAAGAACCACTTCACTGAATTATGAGGTTTGCTGCTATAATATTCTTTGTAATGTTTAGGGAATGTGAAGTACATGGCTTAGAAAAGTTGATTTTCTTTTAAGGAGTTTTTTTTGTAAACTTAGCATTTTCTTTTTAAAACTTAGTACCAAATGGAAGTCTGATAGCACTTTAGGGAGCTATAATTTAAAGGGAAAATACTTACTGAAGGAAGAGCTGCTAAAAAAATTTGAACTAGGAATGGGAAAATGTAAGCATTTGAGAGTTTATTAATTAATGTATTTAGATATTAAATTATATTAAGCATATGTCCAAACTGGACTGGATTTTAAATGCCGTTTGATGGAAGATGACTGTCATGTACCAATAGGTTCCATCGGTCAGTGGAACAATTCGTGTTAATGAAGATGAAAACATATCAATATGCTTTTAAGTAGGTTTGCATAAATGCTTAATTATCTTTAATGTACTTTTTTCCCCCCTTTCTTCATCAGGCAAAACAGACATGTGTGAGCTTGAATGCTAGTTCTTCATACATTGTGAGTGGAGGCCTTGATAACACTGTTAATATCTGGGATCTGAAATCTGGGAAGGTTTACCGTAGCCTTAAGGTAAGTTTAGCTGAAGAACTGCAGCTTTCGTGACTTCCAGGTTTTGCTGCCACCTGTGAAAAACAGGCTTCCTGTAAAGCATGTCTCTGTAGGATCGAGTTCATAGGTAGGAGCTAGCAGACATATGTGTCTTGTCTAACTTTGTGTTCTTTATGCACAGTAAATAGCAAATTTAATTTAATGAACATACTTTAAGTCATACTTTTTAAGTCTTCAGAATACAATTCTGTAATAACGTATATGTTCATTAATAATGTTAGATTTTCAGAATATGCTTCTTACTTTACAAATTTGTATTAAAATTCTTTGATGAGGATTTCTGCCAAGAGCAGCATTTCAAGTAATTGCTGTTTCTGCTATATCAAACAAGAAAACACTTCTGTATTTGTAGAGTAATACTGTGGAAGAGCTAATGTTCCCAGACCGAAACTGGTACATAGTTGTTGTCTTCTGACTGATCCATTATGAATTCTCTAAACCCTTGTTATGATGCACAAAGCTTAGGATAGTCTAATATATTTCCAAGAGGCCTTCAGTAGATGATTTGCCCTCATTTAGGACCACTGTTAAAGAGGCAGTAAAACTCTAGCTTTGATTTATTCCTTTTTAATGATCTTTTACAGTTACAGTTTGAAACAAAGCTACTAAGCAGCTAATACAATGTTTGAAATATCTTTTCATTCTTTTTGGGTTAGAAGTACTTGATTGTCTTCCCGTATATGTTCAGTAAACATAATGTCATCATTGCAAATGACTATACTGAAAAGAGTTTGTGTGTGTGTGGTAAATACATGTGTTAACACCTGAAGTGACAGAAGGGGAAGTTGGCAGTAGTACATCAGATTAACAGAAAGCATATTCAAATATCACTGGTTTCTAGAAGATTTTACTTTTAAAATAACATTAATGACACTTGTGGTAGATATCTCTATGGTTGTTTTATTAAAATACTGGACATAATTACAGCATCATCACTAGTAAAGCAATCTTCTGAAAACAATCACAGGTTAAAATATAATGGCCGATGCTGTTTTCTGGGGTATTTCGTAATAACTCTTAAATAATCTTTTTAAATGTTACAGATGGTCAGAAAAAAAACCATCAAGCTGAAGTTTTTCTGCTAAAAGCACAGATTTCGAAGGAATGTGGTTATCTTGGATGTCTTTAACCCTCTCTTTCTAACCTCCTTCCCCCACAGGATCATAAAGATGAAGTAACATGTGTTACATATAATTGGAATGATTGCTACATTGCTTCTGGGTCTTTCAGTGGTGAAATTATCCTACATAGTGTTACCACCAATTTATCAAGTACTCCCTTTGGCTATGGCAGCCGCCAGGTAGGCTATCTGAATTAAGTTCCTTTCAGGTATGAAGCTTTAATTCACAGTGTTTAGAAATTGAAAGTATGTTATCAGGAGCTTTTAAATTTTGTTAATCTGCTTCCTTTTAATATTTAAGAGGGCACTTACAGAAAACAAAACCAGACCATTGTGTGGTCTTTTAAGGTCTTACGTAATAGATAACATTGAAATACAAATTGCTCAAGCACCTCTACTTATATACAGGTTACAGCAAATTTTACTTTGTAGTCTCCGGTTCCTCAGGAACAAACTTCTACACATCTTAAAACTGAACAAAACCCAGTCGTCTTTACAAACCAAAGCAGAATTTCAATTCACAACTTAAATCTATATTGCAGAGAACAAAGACCGTGGGTTGTGACTTACCCAAAGTAATCAGATTTACAACTGAACAAGACATCTGTGCAGTAGGGGTGAATATAAGCCTGCATTTGGAAATAATAATTTATTTAATCTAGAGATTAAAATAGCACAGCTGCTCAAAGAAAAAAGCAATGAGGTTTTGTGTTACTTAGGTGTTTAGGTAAGATTTTTGGAAACTAGTTTGAGGGAAAGACAAACACAAAGCATATGTACTGCTTAAGGGCCTTGGTGAAGCTTTCCACTGCAATTCCATTTTGCAGACTGAAAATATATTGGGGAATTAGTAGGTATCATTAGGGGAATTCCCTTGATACAAGGGCGTCTGCAGTAGTAACTGAGCTGTGTTGTCCTGTTGGAAGTTCCAGTGTGTGTTCTTGCTGTAAATGTTGCCTTAGGCAAGTCAAGTGTTTGTGTTCTAGGCATTCTTTTAGTTTTTACTGAGTTTTATTTTTACAGAGATGGGAGCTGCCTATCGGGTGTAGAACTGTTGCTTTGGTCCTAAACCTGACCTTTAATGTCACAGGGAATACTGAAGTTGTGACTTACTCATTTTCTGTTACTGCAACAGCTTTTTCAGTCCTAGATTGCAGGTAGAGTGTGAAGTTTAATTTTTCTCCTGTCTAGCACAAACGATATAACTTGATGAAGAATCTCTTACAACTTCATGGCATCACGGGAATTGTGGTATACTTTCTCTTGAAAAATCTCCATTAAATTCAAACTATCTCTGCTCTAGGGTTCTGCAGTGTCTTTGATTCATCACCATAGTCTCATACTTATATTGAAGCAAAATTGTACTTCATACATGGTTTGACCTTAAAAATCCATCTATATAGTTGGTTCATTTTTCTGATTTGATTGTTTGTTCTTATGAAAAATGTGGAGGTGAGGCAGGAACTGCAGGAATATCCACGGCTGGATCACACAGTTGAGGTGAATATCTGGAGTGGAGACTATGTTGCTAGTTAATTGGAAAATTAAAAAAAGTTCTTATAAGGATGATTTGCATCAATCTGTTTGACATATTCAACTCTTTCCACCAAAAAGTGATTAGGATTAAGTGATGCAGGGAATAGGTATTTTGGCAGATGAAATCAAGAGGCCCACTGAGTGACCTTTAAGATGGATAAAGATATTTGAAGTGTTAAATTACAAGCACAGAGCAACTATTCACTTTCTAAAGGGTCTGTAATGTTTTCTGAAGGGGGGCAGTTATTTGATTGTAGCCTTAATACAAAATGGAATCAAGCTGTAATTGTGTAACGAGATGGCTACTTGCATGTCCCAGTTTGTCAGCTTAACTTATATCCTAAAAATTATATTTGCTCTTATGTGCAGAAATAGCTTTATTTTTGGTCTGGGTTTTTAATTGGTATTTGTAAAGAATTGCCAGATTAATTCTGGAGTGAAGCAACTATCTGAACAGTTGTGTAATTCTGTTAATCTTAAAAAGCCTTTACTTGATTTATATAGTTTAGGGGACCAGTTTCTGAAGAGTAAACTTGAATAGATACACAGTGTATTGTCCTGCTTGAGCCTGGCACTAGCTGTCTGGCTTAGTATGGGTCAGCACTCCCTAGCAACTTTTTTTACCATTGGGGAATGTGAGGTCAAACTAACCTTATAAAATTTAGCTTGTCTCTATCAATTCAGCATGATGGAATGTAGTTTCCTTGCCAGTTAATTTGTGATGGTGTATAGACTTTACAAGAATAGCCCAAGGTTGCAGTGCTTTCTGTGACTTAAACAATTTTCATATGAGTTTTGGCCTCTAATCTGTTAATTGATTTTGATTTAGAAACACCTTTGTGCTTTATTAGAGTTGAGTTCTTTCACGGAGTTATTTGGAGATCCCATAATTTGTCTTTGCTGTTGGTATTCATTTAGACTACTGGATTCTTATCTGCTTGCTGTTGTGAGGATGAATAAAGGTTTGTTTTGAAACATAATGTTTGTTCAAAGTCTTCACTGCTTGGTGCTATTCTCCTAGCAACAGGATTTAGTTTAGTTGGTTGTTTGAACAGCTGGCTAATTTGTAAAGAAATGTAATGAGTTCTGGTCACTCTATGTAGTAAAATAGCTTGAAAATCTGAAGACTCTCAACTGTGTTTACATCCGCTTTCTCACTTATAAGGCTTACTAAGGTATAAAGGAGATTAAGAAACTGTCCTATCTTTAAATAAGGTAATCAATGATGCTAGACTACTTTTGTTTTAGTTTTGGGCTTTTCACTTGTTTTCCTGTAGTAAAAAACCCTAAGTGTGACTAGTCCTTCTTAGCAAGGGACCAACCATTTTTTGAAGCACACTCTTCCTTGTTTGGCTGTCTTACTGTGAAGCTGAAAATAAAGTATACCTTTTTTTCTACAAGAAATCTACTCCAATTACAGCTAAGGCAAAAAGACGCGTATGGCTTTTTGTGCTACATTGACTGGTAAAATGTTCCCAAGAGGATTAAATTTCCACTTTGTGGTTCACTACTTTGTGCCAAATGTGTTTCTGGTAGTTCTGTGTGTGCAGAATTTCCAGAGATCATCAGGAGTTGTACGTACTAAGATGTAGTGAAACTTGCTTCATATTTGCTGCCTTTTTTTTTTCCTTCAGTCTAGACAGGTTGGTTCCAAAACCGATGACTCTTTCCAAATAATTGTCATTCATAGCTATCTTGAAATGATTTTAGTATTAGTGACTAAAGCCAGTAGAAAACAGATGACCCCTTCCCACTTTTATTCAGACACTTGAGCATATTTGAGTTTCACCTAGTGAACAGCTCTGCTGACTTAAAGCAAGTATCTCAAGTATCCCGGTAGATCCAATTCGGATAAGATACTTAAGCTTGCCAAGTCAGATTTTTCCTAATTAAACATGTCCCACACATTTCCCATTTTGTTCTGTGAATGAAACTAATCTATTATAAATTCTTGAAAGTTCTTGAGCTTCTTTATAGAAAAGTACCAATGTTTACCTTGTCTCCCACATCCCTTTTTTTTTTTTAACTAGTGAACACTGCAGTTAAACCATATGGGTAGTGTACCCTTTTTAGGCTGGGGCTTCCTATTGCTGACAGTACAAAGGCCAAGGAACTGTATTGGGGCTATTTCCAGCTAGGCTGAGTTGGAGGCTCTATTGTTCAAAATCCCAGTGAGAGAACTCTTGTTTCTAAACCATAGCTTAAAAGCAACAGGAGACAACAGATGAAGTTCAGCTTCTTTGGGGAGTAACTTGACTAGGAGTGTACCAAAATTCTGTATGATTTCATCATGCCAAGGAAAAATCAGCTTTCTTAAAAAAGACTATTTAGTGAAGCCTGTGACTACGTGTTAGTTTCTTGTCACTAGGATAGAAGAAAAATTAGAAAGATGAACAAATTAGGAAGATAGAATCTAATCTAGGAAAGAATGCATGACAGCTCAAAGAAAAGTTTACAGAATTAGGACTGGCAGAAGTACAGAGGGGTTAGAAGTAGAGAAGTCTGGTAAAGAGGAAAAAATCTGAAGAAATTAGATTTTTCTTAACACTTATAAGTAAAAGGATACACATTGCTGTTCAGTAATGGTAAATGCAGTGACATAAAAGGTAACATTTTCTCTGTGAGCACAGAGTTGATCACCATTTTTGCAGCAATTCAGTGTCAGACACTTTCATGCATATGGTGTAGGACTAAATAGCTCAAGTGTCTGATCAAGGGTAATAGTTCATCTCTTCCTGTACAAGGAGTCCCATTCCCTTGCAGCACTAGGTCACAAAAGAGAGATTCTTCTTTGTGTGCTTACCAGCTTTCATAGTGGCTGTATGTGTGTTTAAACTTTACTGCAGTGGACTCTGGATAACTTGTTGGTTTGTTGTTTGTTTTGTTACAAAATTCATGCAGAGTTGAGTCAATATTTTAAAAATAAAGACAGAATGCTACTTCAAGAAGCCTGTTCTCATTCTAAATACAGTTTCTACAGCAAATATACATCAAATGCTCTTTGATTACGGATGGGGTGGAAAATGAGGAAAATGTAGCTAAGACTTATTTTAAGTGATATAATTTTGACCACTTGCATCTTCATACTTGATGGGCTTGCTCGTCTGCGTTTCTAATTGTGCTAAGCTTAAAACTGTATTTTCACCTAGATGTTTCTGAGATACAGTGATTTCTGGGAAGAGAAATGTTTTGGTTTTGTCTTGTCAGG
Organism: Buceros rhinoceros silvestris; assembly: GCF_000710305.1. Classification (NCBI taxonomy): domain Eukaryota; kingdom Metazoa; phylum Chordata; class Aves; order Bucerotiformes; family Bucerotidae; genus Buceros; species Buceros rhinoceros. Next base: position 11,287 of record NW_010401782.1, read on the forward strand.
CAGCTTTTCGGAAATGTGGTTCTTTTATGCCTCCAGCTGTCTGGCCAAGAATTTGAAACTTGGACATATAGCATACTGTCAGGGATGCCAAATGATGCATTTGACTGTCTCATAGAAGCATGCACAGATTCAAACGCTTCCGTTCCTTCAGTCTGATCTAGCAATTGCGTTGTTGCAAATGAGGCATGTTGCTAACCTTATTCAGTGAAAGCGAGGAGTCAGTGGGAGCTTCCTCACACCTCCTTCATCAGCAATCTGAAATTAAACTGTGAAGTTGCTCTGAGGAAACACCACGACTTCCATGAGAAGTGGGGAACAGAGGTAATGTAGGGACAGTATATGAAAAAAAATAGAA
>NW_010401782.1:11724-12415 GCF_000710305.1 Buceros rhinoceros silvestris
AACTCTCCTTGGGCCTGTGAGATTAGAAGGAAAAATGAGAAAATGGGAGGCTTGATAGGATAGCAAGTTTGAGGAGAGTTAGAAGAGACTAATCTTGGTGGGCAGGAGGACAGAGGAGGGACAGAATGGAACATGAGCAGATGCCAGGGCAGTAAGTGAGGTAGTTGGAGGTGAAGAGAACTGAGAGGGACAGGCATGTTTCCCATGTAGATCATGTACATAATTGAAGCTGTTATACCTGGGTCTCTCAATATTTCTTTTTTAAGTATAAATAAACTGAAAAATGCTGACAAAAATGTCTTTTTTATGTCCAGTAGATGATCATATTAATTATGAACAGTCATCTTCCTATTTGAATATGCGGTTGAGGGTGCAACTTCTTTTTATAGTATTCCAGTGAGACATGCAATGTAAGTGCTAGAAATTATGTTGGAGGCATATGAACCAACAAATATTTCCATCAAAATGAAGTTAGAGAGAAGTAGGATTAAAATCCAGTACAGTGCATTGCAATGTGTATTATACTAGAATAATATAAGAGCTTTTTGAGAGCATTTTCAGACAAATAAAATGTAATGGCTCTCATATGTCTGGACTTGAGCAAAGCGCTTGATTCAGTGCCTCATGAGAAAATATTAGAGAAGATGGAGGTTTAGAAAGGAGTCGAGGGTGGGTAAGAAATTTGCTGTAG
>NW_010401782.1:12489-28121 GCF_000710305.1 Buceros rhinoceros silvestris
GAAAAAGACAATAGGTAATACTGAAAGAACAGTATTTGTTTGGGTTATCTGTAGTTAATCTTGTTTAATATTTTCAGTAATGGTTATGATACGAGAAGCAGGGCTGTGATGAGACACAGTTGGACGGCATTGCCTGTAAGAGAGAGGATTGTGACAGTATCTAAATGAAATAATAGACATGAGAACAACTGTGACGATGTAGGAATCAAGGTACCAGACTTAGGTTACAGCTGAGGCTTTTTGTATTGGACTAGGATTTGAAAGTTCCCAAGGGAAAGGAGGACTTGAGCTTCTTGATCATAAAACGGCAACCAAAGCAGACTGGATCACGAAAAAGAAAATGCAGGATATGTCAGGGCAAGTATAAAACAGCTAAGTGCTACGTAGCGAATTTTTTTTACTATCATCTAGAATTTTGGTTGTCCATATTCAAGAAAGATTCAAACTGGGAGGCTTATGAAGAGACTATGATGATATTAAAAAACCAATCTTAGGAGACCAAGTCTCGCTTATTGTTTATAGGAAAATAAGCCTGCAAGAAGGTGAGATGGCAAAAGCAGCACTGGTGTGTTAGGAAGCAACGTAAGGGTGTTATTGTCACGGGGGTGAACTAGGGAGTCATAAGTCATTAATAAAAGCAATCAGGAAAGAATTGAGTATTGTAACTTAGAGCAGTGAGGTTCTGAAACATCCTCTGAAGCAACGTGGTGGAAACGTGATACTTACCTGCTTCGGAAAGGCAGGTGCTGGTATTACATGGTTCTGTGATAGCAAGGCTGCATGTGATTAAACCAGGCACGTTATCCTCTTCTGTGCCCCTCACTCACAGTGTGAAGTCTGTGCTTCTGCAGGACCGACATAGTTGCGTAACTCTGGAGTCTATGTCTTATCAAATTGGCTTATGTCCAAGTACTTAAAATCAGCAGATGGGAATTAAGTTTATCATTTTTGGCAAGAGACCAATCAGCAAAATAATGTAGCTTTTCACACCTTTAATTTTAGATGTGGTGTGTGAGGTCGTTTGCCTTTTTTTTTTTTTTTTTGTAGTGTATGTGATGGCACAATACTTGCTGAAAAATCATGAAACTTTTCTAGTTTTTTTTTTTCCCTTCGTTATTGCTGATCAGCTCATATAGTACCCTGTACTGGTGCAAAAAATATTTTAGTGGCCAGCCCTTGTAAATTATTTGAACTTAATGTAACATCTGTATTCCTAATGTGCTGTGTGTGTGTTTTGAAAAGAACTTAATACGGTGTTTTAATAGTGGTATTACAATTCCTTTTTTTATGTCTGTTTTACAGCCTATTCGACACTTGAAATATTCATCCTTTAAGAAGTCCTTGTTGGGCAGTGTTTCTGACAGTGGAAATGTGACTCTGTGGGATGTAAATAGCCAGAACCCATATCATAATTTTGAAAATACTCATAAAGCACCAGCTTCAGAAATCTGTTTTTCTCCAGTTAATAAGCTGCTGCTTGTAACTGTAGGTTTGGATAAAAGAATTATTCTCTATGACACTTCAAGTAAAAAGTAAGTATATTACTTTGATTTTTTTTATAGGATCTTTATTTGGTTTTTATAAACTGAAAAAGCATGCCTAACTATGATGTGAAATGTTTAATTCAGACCGCACTAAGAATGGTTGAAGTGGTTGCCATATCACTACTGGAGAACCTGTCCCATAGTCCACTTTGGTTTTTTATTGAAAAAAAAAAGAAACCAAATACCGCAAACAAACAATCGAAAAAACCAAAGCATGTGGGAAGCTGAGGTGCTACCTGTGAGTGGCCTCTCCCAAGTGCTTTTGTATGGGCTGTTCTTGAGCAGAACAATTAGCTCTGTGAGGAGCAGTACAGCCTGTGAGGACCTGCAGCCACTTGGGCTTTTCTACTTCAAGATACAGACGTAACTGTGGTGCACAGAGTTGCTGAGATAGTGAGCCTTAAATACGGGAGACTAATGGTTGAAAAAGCAGCAAGTATGAGGCATAGGTGATGGGGCTGTGTAGTGAGAGGGTAGGATGGCAACTAGTTTCATGGGACTTCAGTTCTAGTGTGCTTTCACTCTAGCTGATCAAGAGCAGGAATCGAGCTCTAGTTTGGAGGGGTATAGTACATGGATGAAAACTAGGACCTGAAGCTCTTTCTAGAGTTGTGGGAAGGTTAGAGTTGAGAGGCTTGGGAAGCTGGGGGATGTATGTAGTATGATTGCTGCTGGAAATTATGATACTGGTAAATAATGTTGGTGTCAGAACTGCTGTTACGAAGGCAATTCGATCCTGTCCTGGTGAAATCATTAGGGGCATATGCAGTCTTTGATTTTTTTTTTAAGCCTGAACACTTAGTATAAGCCTCATTCGCTGTTCCATAAGATATTTCACTGAATTTACTTGGCACTGGTGAAGTGGAACTACTGACTGAATAATGAAAGCCAAATTATGAAAGCTTTTATATGATTTTTTTTTTTTTAGATACTCTGTTTTGAAAAGTCTACTTTTGAACTCTAAAAGCTTCTTTATCCTGTTTGAAGGTTACTGACAACAATAGTAGCTGATTTTCCTCTGACAACAGTAGACTTCATGCCTGATGGTACTACTTTGGCTATAGGATGTTCCCGGGGAAAAATCTGCCAGTATGACTTAAGACAACTGACGTCACCAGTGAAAACAGTTATTGCTCACAAAGGCTGTGTGAAATGCATACGTCTTCAGTTCAGTAGCACTTTTTCCAAGGTAAAAAACCTTTCTTTTTTATTGGTCAGTATGCAAATTAATGAAAGCAAAGCCTAAGTTAAAGTTCTTAAAAAAATGTTACCGTTCAATTTCTAAGCATTATAGATGATGTCCAAAGTGGTTCATGCCAACATGGAAACTATAAACTGTTCAGTCTAGAGCAGCATTTTAGAGGGTTTTAGTGTGGAATTCCCCTTGCTTCTAGCCTCAGTGTAGAAATGAGTGAAACTTCAGTCTTAAACTTCCTGGTCTGAATATGCCACCATTGCAGATCAGTTTGTGACATCTTTAGATTCATTTGTAGGCAGCAGCAGAAAGGTCTGTATTGGTCCTTCCACTTAAGGGGAAGACAAGCAGCTGCCCATCTTGAGGTATTTTGCATGGTCTACTGTATGGTGTTTTGCAGGCACATATAAATGCTGGAGAAGTTGATTAAATAATAGAGAAGGCTTAAGAGGTTCTTCCAAGACTTAATTAAGATCTACTATATCCAGAAACCTTATCGGTCCCTTCACTGAAGATGGAGAGGACCTTTGAAGTGGATTCTTGACCACTCTGAGGCTTTTATTCTCTTATAGCATGCTTGTTGCTAGTGGTTGACTATTCTTTTACATTTGGAGTCCCTAATAATGTGAACTCTTATTTTTCCTATGCCTAAGCCTAGGATAAAAATTGACTTGAGCTGCGATACTCCATTGTTACTTAAGTTCTGTTGCTATTCTTTTGCAGGTCCACACGATATAATACAGATGTTTCCCATGTTCTTTGAAGTTATATTAAGATACTTTTAAAAATACATTTGTAAAGGCATGTCTCCTAGGCAACCTTTGCAACTTGAACTGAATTTTTTTTTTAGTATTTTGAAACAGAAAGAATATTGGCTTATATTTTTACTTTAAGATGAAGGAATAATAACCTCTCTTGATTTGTTCTATTTTTTTCCTCAGTCTAACCTTACGGGTTCTTCAAATAAACCTCTATCCAAAAAAGTAGAAGTCAAAGCTGGTAGTAATCTTGGAGGAATTCAAAATATTAGCATCAAAAACGTCTCTCAAGCATCAGCAACATCGCCAAATGATAAGGGAGGGGAGGTTCTCCAGGAGAAAACAGGTAGTGTGTTCTTCCTACTCTTATATTTGGCATAATGTAGAAGATGGAAGGCATATTTCATGCCTGGACCATTACAGTATAAAAATTTCACTGACGGAAGGGCGTTTGTTTGGAAGAACTGCGTGTGTGTGCATGCACATCTGCACCTTCTTTACCCTCCCCTACTGCATTAGACATACTATGAGACTGTAGGAAGAGAACTGCGTCCTAATACAAGCTTTAGTCTAAAATTCTGGGCTTGAAATAAAGGTATGTACTTAAACCTTAAAGGAGAAAAATCTATGGTGATATTATTGCAGATAATATATCAGATGTCTTATGTCAGATCTTGCATTCTGACTTCCTGTAGATTATGCTTATGTATGTAATATAATTTCTGATGCAGTATCTGTGTGGAATGCAGAACTAATGGTTTGTAATTCTATTAATAAACAGGAGTAACAGACCTCATCTGAAAAACCCAACCAAGCACAACACAGGGAAAAAACCCTAGTCCTAAACCCCCAGTGAGAACTGAACTGTATTTTTGTGAGGCGTGATTCCAATATCACATGGTAGGAAAGATGTTAAATATAGTCACCAAGTATGATTAGTTGTATAACTGTACTTGCTATTTATGCTTCTGAAATTAACAAGTTCTTTGTAAGAATTCTGAGCATTATTCTAAAATTCAGCCACTGTGTGAAATGTACCTTTAAAATTTTATTTAATTCAAGAGCTCTGAAAATACAGTCAAATCAGTAACACTGTTAGTTTGATTCTTGAAAAAAATCCTCAAGCTATTTTAATGCAGCAGCACTCTTGCCCTCCCTTTTAAATAAGGCAAAATACATTTAGCAACAGTAATTAGTGGCTTATTGCCTAATAAGCCTCTGCAGTTCATAGAAACATGTATTAATGATCTCTCTTGGGTATGCAATGAAGTACAAGGTGAAGTAGAATGCTTCCTGTGTATGCAAGAAGTGTTGCTAATCAACGTTATTGAATGGTGTGGAAAATTTTATTTCGGTTAAAATACATGATTTATTAGCTTCATTTGAAGATGTAACAGCCGTTAAACAGGACCATGCATAATAAATACATGTTTTAAGAAAATAAAGGCTTACCAAGTAAAACACATATTTTTCATTAAACTGAATGTTCACTTGAGAAATAAAGACCTCTGTATACTTCAGAAGATATAGTCTTTAAAATTAAAAGTGAAAATGGATGGGAGACAGCAAACTGCATTAGTTGCATGGAAACTCTTCTAGACCCTGATTATGGTATTTAACTTTGGAGAAGTAGGGGGCATTCAGTAAAGTGGTCTGATAGTGTATTTAAAACAAAAAAAACAGGTCTTGATACAGCTTATAAATGGTCTGGGGTTTCTTTTGTCACAGGTATTGTAAAGTACAAAAGTATAAATGAACTCAGAATGTGATGAGAAGTTTTGAACGTACTATAAACTTCTATTTAACAGTCCTCTGGTTTAGGTCCTTAACTACATTTAGATTACTGGGAATTGGTAAAAATACACAAAAGGCATTTTGCCCTCTTTATATTATGCTTTTTCCGTGTAGATCCTATGTAGATTGTGGCACAGGTTGACACTGCATTTCTAGTTCGCCTCAGTACGCCATGTATTTACTTAACTAGCAAGTGCACTCCTATTTATGTGTCACGACTAACACATCTGAAGGAGTGGAAAACATGATCGATTAATACATTTAAAAGTGAAATCTTAAACATGACTCGAGTTCCAGTTTATGTAAATACCTGGACATGACTAATGGTAGTCGCGCACACAGTCACATTTGGATCACTTGAACAAGTAATCCCACGTAGAGAAGTAGTTAGAGGTATTATGAACAGTGGCTTGGGTTTTTTGTTGTTTCGTTTTGTTTTTTTAATTAAGGTAGGGACAAAATAAAGCTTTTATATGTACAGGTCATTTATTTATATGAGACTTATTTATGTATTGCACAGCACTAGTGTTCTTTGCGTAGATCTTAACTTATACAAGCAAAATCTAGTTACTCAGAGTCAGGAGTTCAGTGAGGGCAGGATAGTGACTTGCTTACAGTTGTGATCTTGTTTTCAAACATTCTAAATTGTGGAAGTTCAGGTGGTTATCTTAGCAGTTCAATTCACTTCTCCATGTATTCTTCATCTAAAAACTGCAGTTTGAATAACTTTTGGATTTTTTTTGGACTTAAGATATACTTCCATTCTTCAAACAATTGTTTCTGCTACCACACATACAAAAGCTTAACTTTTTTTACCCTGGGTTGGATGGGGGATGGGGCCTGAGGGTGGAGAAAGGTCTAGGAACAAATTTTACTTGTCTGCAACTGTAATCCCACTCTGATTTCCTAATATTAGAAATAAGCAGAGAATATCCTACTATCAGGTAAGCTTGAAAACACGTTTCATAGAATTTCCCTTAGAATCCTTAATGGCCCCAGTGAAGCAGATTGCTCTTCTTGCAGAATGGATTTAAATTTTGATCATCTGAGTGAGGTTACCTTATTAGCAGAAGCTGCATTCACTAGTTTTCATTTCATCTGATACACCACAAATCTGTTGCGCCAGTTATGTAGATTTATCTGGAAATGAGTGCATTCTTCAGTTTGGCGACTCTCCTTTTTAAAAGAGGAAACAAATCCAACTGTATCTTAGTTTTGTTAATAAGTATCTTACCTTTTAGTTATATTCACCTGCCTTGACAGCCCAAATGAGGAAGTTTAAAGTTAACCCTTTAACTAGAATCTACAGAGGGTTCTAAAGTGCTTGCTGGAGTCACCAGGCATCATGCTTGTTGTGAGATTGTTTGGGGATGACGTATGTTATTTCTGGAAAAGTCAATTACTAACGGAATGCTACTGTCCTTTTAAGGCTTTCCCCGTAGCTGCAGCTTGGATGTGATTCCATCGAAAGAAACAGATCATGGGAAAAGTGCTGATGTAAATAATTTTGATGACTTGGGTCGAAGTAGTTTAGGAGATGTGTTTTCTCCAGTCAGAGATGGTAAGCTGCTAATACTGAAATTTGTAAAGCGTTATTCATCTGCGCATAGCATGACATTTTCACATTTGCGTGTTAACAACAGCTGTTCCTGTTTGGTATTTTAATCTGTCTTTCATTATGAACTCAATGCAATGATATGATTATTGATGTAGGTTTCATTTAACAAACACTTAATTTGTCTTTGTTGTGCTATTTTGTAGATATTATTGCCAGTAAAGTGAATGAAGATCATCGGGGAAAAGGAGATGGTAAACACACTCCCAGTATATTTTTCTTTGTCATTGGTAGGCCTTTGGAGGCCTGTGCTAGTTCTTACACGTTAATTTTGTTGCGCCATTGAAAATAAATAAACTATGAAAGCAGACACTGAAACAAGTAAACTTTTCTGGAAATTGTCTAACACACTGAGGTGCTAAGACACAACACAGTAACAGGAAATCAAGGATATGGTCCTAAAGTGATTTTTATTTTCCTTTATGCAATTTATAGTGATACATAGCAGCTTTTAATGCTTTATCACTTTCATAAGGACAGTGACAGCCTAAGCTGGATTTTAGTTTTTGTGGGGTGCATTTACTGGATAGGTGTTTTTGTGGGGGTGTGCAGGCCTTTTAATTGTGGGTTTGATTTGATGTGTATGTGTTGGGGGGGACTTCATTTGGTATGTGTATGTGTGCAGGTTTTTTGACCTGTGTGTTTCACCTTTCCTTTCATTTTAGGTCTGGATTTTCAGTCCCACCTTTTGGGTTTGGAATTCCTCCCACAGCTTACTGCTGCCCTTCCAGTAAAAAGAAACCCAGCAGGTAGTAGTGCACAAGGGATACGGTCCAGCCCATTACACACGCTTGTGGGATCTCCAGTTAAAGAGGAAGACCATCCAGAGACTGACAATAAGAAAATAAGTCTTGGAAAACCAGAATCTAAAGAAGTGTTAAAACAGGTATACTAGTTCTTGTTATGAGTGGTCTTTTTAGAATCTTGACAGAACACTGCTGCTGGAAGGAAAAATCTGTAATAGCATCCCAGCTAATTTTGCTGTGCAACTCTGTTCACCTTAGTGACACAAATCTATAAAATGTTGCTCACCTTAAGCGTGCTGGCCTTCAGCAATGCAAGATAAATATATGCTTCTCTTAAATAAGTTCAGGTTTCAAAAGTTCACAGAAAAAAAAGTTCACACTGGGTGAGGAATATTTTGGTTTTTCTAGTAAATCAAGAGTGGTTATTAATTGGTTGAGCAATATGATTGTTGTTTATTATGTTAATTTCCTTCAAGGCCCACCTTTTTTTTTTTAATTATTATTATTATTTTCATTGTTAGCTTTCAAAATCGAGCTCATCAAGTGCAGAATCTGTAACTTTAAGTCCTCCACCACTATCCACTGCTGTAAAGGCTCTTGATACAAATGAGAGACCAGTGAAGAATATTCAGGTCCATCCTGCTTATGATCTACCATTAAATGGCACTACCTCAACCAGTAAGTTGATCATTTTAGGCGTGGTTGGTTGTGAACTCATGTGAAACCTGACAAAATGGTCTTAGCATTAAAACAGAATAAGCAAGATTGGATATTCTGTAAATCTAGGTAGCCCTCAGAGAACGTCTCTAATTACCTTTGAAAAGGCTCATTCTAAATCTAAGGCTTTTATTACCAGGTAATATTTGAGATAAAATATTGACAAGCCTCAAGCCAAATTAGAAAAACACTTATACTGACTTGATTAAAAAAAAAAAACCTCAAATTTATTTTGCTTTAAATTGTAAAGGTCCGAAAATAACATCACCTGTCACTACTGGAGTTGCCAATTCATTGTCAGAAAAAATAGTAGAAACCATTGGGAGCAGCAGACCAAATGCACCTCTGACATCAATCCAAATAAACTTCATTCAGAATATGATTCAAGAAACAATGGATGACTTCAGGTACTGGTATTCTTACAGAACATTTTTGCTTTTAATGACATTTTCTTACAAGTTTTAACATCTACTTCAGCAAATTTCTACTTGCATTAGAGAATGATACCATTAGTAGCCCTAATCTTGGAAAACTAGGTATGACAGTTCATTTTTTAAATAGCTCTGACTAATTAGACTGATGTCTCTGAGGGCTGTTAAAGTATGGTTTTGCTAACGTATTTTCAGAATGCGTGTTTGAATACTTCTTGGATGGTAAATTCATCTCCATATTGAGGTCCTTATTGCTTCCATGAAACCTTGTGCTGATTTCTTTCCCTCCCTGCTTAAACCCCTGCCCCAGCAGGAAAAATTTCTCTTGAAGCTGACCTTGTGGAGAGTTTGATCTAGATGGTTGACTTGTATTGGCTTTGTTGTTAGTTTGGCATGTATAAGGTAAAATATTGTGTGTATTTCTACTGATGAAGCTTTACTTTAGAATGATGCCTGTGCTTGGTAGGTTGGTGTCAGATTACTTTGTGGATACCTAACTAATACTCCACTTGTCATGAAAGAAGTAGCATGGGTTTAGAGTAGAGTTTAAAGGAAATGGAGCAACTGAGAGAGCTGTATCTAGGGGATCTCTTCCCAACCCATGTTTAAGGTGAAGTAGGTTGACTGAGATGGTGGAGGGGAAAAGAACTGGCAGGCAGGGGAAGTATTGCTGTCTTGATGACAAAAACCGATGCAAAACTAGCTTAATAGGTCTGTGTGCTATGGTTGTTCTGTATCTGCCAATAGGAAAATATATTGGATGTTATTAAATGTCTTTAAATAAGAATATAGTATAGTAAAACTCCCCTGGGTATTTTTGCAATAATCATGCACCTGGTTAATAACTGTAATTTTCACATGACTTAAAATGCAGTCTGTGGATTGAAGATATTTTTTTCTCTGAAATCTGTGTTCAGGCATCCCAGTGTTGGAAGGTATGTTTGTTAGTCTTGTACTTCTAGTATCTGACCTCCTGAGCCTCAAAGATTGTGTTTCTCTTCTGACCTACTCTTCCTGGAGTGGCTGGAAGGCTCTGCTCACCCTTTTCCCTGATGTAAATCGTGGATGCATAAAAATAGAATGTAAAAGATTGTTTGTACTGAGGTCGGTAAGAGGGAAGGAAGCCATTGCAGCTTCATTGATAACAATACCTTTCACCCTCTGGAATCTAAGGGAAGGATTTTTATCGCTCTTGCCTGAAATCCATCTCTCCAAGTAATGGGGAAAACCCAAATACCTTAAAAACAGACCAAGAGGAATATATAACTCATTTGGTTCCAAAAAGCTGCTTGTTTCTTGAAATTCTTGTCTGGGAGATAACCTGCACCTTTGGGTTTCTAAGCTGCCAGCTGGCATCTGTGCTTGATGCACTTGAAGAAGATCGTTTGTCTCCACTAGGAATTCAGAAGCACAACAACCTGTGGGAATAGAAAATGAAGAATATATTCCCTTCGCATTTGCTATATGTTTTAGGAAAGGAAGATGAAGTAAGATCTTTGTGTCTACTTAAATGCCTTACTTTATCAGGCTGTTTGGTACACATAGCACAGTAATCAGTCTCAGATGATTGCTGTGATGTGCTGCTCAAGAAGAGCATATGAGCTTGTCTGCATTTTTGTAAGCTCTTCTCCTTGTTCTTCCACAGTGACTGGCACACTTGTGTCAATGTAGTGCTCAGAGGGTATTTCCAAGCTTGGTTCTTGTAGTGTGAAATAGTTGTCTGTGAATTTCATGAATGTGTCAATTCATGGACAATGCTGCCACTACTTCTCATGGAGGTTATCCTGGAGCTTGAGGATAATGTATCGTTTATCACAGTTGATGTTTCGGGCCCTCTTATGAAAGAGTGCTGAAATAGAGATACTGAAAAGCTGGATCTTCAGTTACGGATAAATGTCTTTCTCTGTGGTACTTGTGATAGAAAACCAGCTTCGAATGGTAAAAATGAGGGAAGTTGACAGTTTGCAAGTAAAAAACCCAATCTTGGTATCACCATCTATAGTTATATTTCTAAACAGAAAAGACTCTAAGTCTTCTTGTACGCTGAAAAAATGGTGCTTATGAAAGTCAATGTCATAACCTAAGTATTTCAGAAAATACGTTTCAAGGGTTTTTAGACTCATGTTTCACAATGTCATGAAGATGAGGAAGTGGGGAGTTCTGGGTGATGAGAATTGGAGAGAATTACTGTTTCCTAAGTAAAGCTAAGCACTGTCCTTTGCAATTCTTCTCCTAGAGAAGCTTGCCATCGAGATATTGTGAATTTGCAAGTGGAGATGATCAAGCAGTTCCATATGCAGTTGGTATGTACAAAGAGCATGATGGGAAACAGATTCAGATTTCAATTTTAGTAATACCAAGCATGTCAACTTCTCAAAACTGAAAATCAGTTTTGCTTATTAAGAGCAATAAAGGGAGGATTGGATTTGAAGGAGAGGGAAATGATGAACTGGAAATAACTGAAATCTGTTAAACTGTTTTACACTTGATAAATAAAGAGAACATATGGATTAGGTAAGTATCATGAATTCCGTATGCCGGGAGTTATAAAAAGACAAAAGGGGAAATATCCAACTGTCCTTTGGAAAGAACCAAGAGCTGGGGTAAGAAGGAGATAGATGATATTCAAAAAGAAAGCTTCAGTTACAGGTACTGCATGCATATTGAGCTGCGTTCTGTGTTCTTTACATTTTTTATTAATCTTTGTTCTGCAAAGATCTTTGATCTGCATTAAAAAGACCTTGGCTCGGTACTGAACATTTTAATGGAACCTGCATTATTAGATTCTCTTCCTGAAGAAGTGCGAAGTATCCTTTGATAAAATATTCACTAATGTATTAATGATCAAAATACTGTATGTCAGCATAAGAAAAATCTTACTTTTCCTATCAAAAGTTTTTAAAAACAGTATTATCTAGTATTATTTAATTTTCAAAAGAGATATGAAAATGGAGAGGATGAAACTGGAATAATTAACATTATAGCAACTGATTTGGACTTTTTTCTTTTCTCTAGAATGAAATGCACGCTTTACTTGAAAGATACTCTGTAAATGAAAGCTTAGTAGCTGAAATTGAGAGACTACGAGAGGAAAACAAAAGACTGAGGACTCACTTCTGAAAGACTTACACTGCTAGTTTTATTAGCATGAACTTACTACAAGTTTTTTATGACAGATCATCCATCATCACTGAAGTATTGTATGAAGACCTGCTGTTATTTTGAACGTGACTCTCTTGTAAACAAATGGTGTAAGATACTATATGCAGTTATAATATTTGTAACAGATAAACACTGTATAAAGAATGTATACTCACGCTAACCACCTTGAAATACGTCCTTCTAACAGAAAAACTAAGAGGATAAGTACATTATCAGAGTTTTAGCAATATGCAAAGTGCCTTTTTATAAACAAAATCAAACCAGGACGGATGCCTTTTCTGTAAGAAATTTTTGATATACCTACTTTTCTATCTGCTTCTTAGTGCTGGCAGAAACAATCACTGTAGCTTGCCTTTCAGATAATTTTCTTGGAGAAAAAGGGGAGAGAAAGCTCATCTTTGGCATGACTTGCAGCCTTATTTATAAGGAGCTGGAAAGTACAGTATTCAGTTACCTTTACTCAACTGTCAACTCTTCTATCCTGAGTTTCACTAGAGCTTGAAAATATTCCCCAATTCAGTGCCATGATCTTTCTTGCTATATTCCTAAGGCTGAAATTTGTGCTTGTCTGCTGTGAACTTTGTTGTTGAAAATGCTAATTCAACTGCACAATGCCGTTTTCGTTACAACTTAGTTGGGAAACTAGAATTCTTTTTATTTACATACACTTTAATATTGTCATAGCTTGTCCAATTTAAATACAGCTTTAGACTTCAAAATGTCAGTATACTCAGCCATTAATAATACAGCATTGTGTAAATGCAGTCTTTCAGTCTTTGACTCGAGCATCTTTTTGTGCTCCCCTCCCCTTCTTTTTATTTGTAGTGGACAACACTTAATATTGTAGTTGTGTTAGTTTTGAATCTTGTCAGCGTAGCATTATCGTAGCCTTTTTGAGATAGCTGCATTCCAAATCTAACAAGTATCTTAGATCTGTAATGTAACAAACGTTAATTAGAAATTACTACTTCCGTAGCATAATGTTATCATCTTGTCCCTAAACATTCCTGAAATGAAGCTCAGGGTGAAGTCCTGACTCTGTAGTTCATGGGAGGTTTGTCTTAGCCTTTTTTTTTTTGTGCCAAGAGATTTTTAAATCCAATTTTAAATTAATTTAAAAATTAGATTCAAATTGTAAAAAAAAAAAATTTCCCCGAAAGACTACTTCCACAAGTGCTTCTTGCGATTTAGATTTTTTATTTAATTTTCCCACTAATGCTTGGTAGTTTCTTTTCACACAATCATTAAAAGTCAAGAAGAAAAGTCTAAGAACATGGTGAGTTAATGAGTTTACAACATCTAGTGTTTAAATCCATTATGGCACTTTTCTACGAAATGAGAAAGCCATAATATATAGTGTAACTTATTTTTATATCTTGTAAAACTAAAAAAACCCCTCCTATCTGTACCTTTTTCCTAGCCTTAACTTTTTAAAAAAGACTGTTCCTTTTTATCATTCACTGACATGAAAAATACAATCTTGCAGCAAGATGAGGGTGTTCCAGTAGTCTTTAGTATTAGACCCAGGACTTCAAATGTCCGCGGTTCTACTGCTTTTGTAAGCTTTCAAAAATATTTCTATATCACATATAACTTCATGGTGAAAGGAAGTAAGGTTAATTTCTTTTTTAGTAACTTAACAGACAGTGTAGAGAACTTTTTTATAAGTTCATAGGATGTGTAAGCTTTGACACATTGACTGCACAGTTCACGAAGACAATAGCAGTTGAGGTAGCAAAAATATCTTACTATTCTTTTATGTGACTTGCAGTGTTAATGAAGTAAACTTGCATATTTTCATGTCTTGATTTGTTCCCCAAGTGCTCTTGCTAGTATACCCAGATGACAGCAGGGAATTTGACAAGTATCTTGGGTATGTGGCTTGTAGATTGACTCAGAACTGTATAAAGTTTTTCCTTAATTCCCCAGGTGGAGGTGATTATAGCAAGAGTGATGAAAAGGAGATATTTTGGCCTTTAAAAAAATTTTTTTAAGGCTTTTTCGGTATCTCAGGATTACTGTAGCACAAGTGGCTACATACACTGTGTAGAGAGTCCAATATGCCTGCCACTAGAGGGGTATGTTTTGCCTTGTACCTAAATCTGATTTGTATGTTAAAATAAAGCTTGATTTAACCTTTTCAAGAAAAGAAAAACCTGTGGTCACCCTCTTATTAAAGAGACTAATCTATGTTGCAGTTGTTCAGAGCCTGATCCAAAGAATACGTAGAGCTCTACCTAGCATTCTTCAGTAATCTCTTTTCTGCCTCTGGGTTAACATTGACCACCCAATCATTGTCACAGAAATGTTCACATTACCTCATGCTCTCGGAGTAAAGAACCGATGTACAGTTCTTCCTCCCAACTTGGAAACTGTTGCAGTCATGACAGAGATAATGTTCAAGCAGATGTTTTGGGTGGGGGAAATAACGTTGTCACCTAAGCTCCTGGTGAGCTCGAGATCCCGCATCTTCCTAATACTTAAATTATGAATGCTTCTTTTCTTAATTACCTTCTCTCGCACGCACATATCAGACTTTCTGTGATGGGAAGTTTATTTGCAGTTTCAGGTATGCAGGCTTTGAAAACTCATTTTGACTGATTGATTTATTCTCATAAAAATTAAAAATGCCAATGTATCCTTACTCCCTGGCAACAGCCCACCAGTACCTGATACACATGCTATGCTGTTGATAAACACCACCACAGTGATGAATGTGGAAGTTGCTTCCAGCTGCTTCTACACAAGGAGCAGGACCTATGAAAAGGAAAAAAAATGCTTTACCAACTGCATCACCAAACTAGTTTCCAGGCTATCTGCTAGCAAGGAATTCTAAAACTTAAGATGAAAAGCAGTTGCAGATTATTTGGATATAAAGGTAACAGATCTGATAGTGCTCGATGCTTAAGACTGACAGGTGGCATGCTGTATGTTTGTCCACCAGTGTACTTGTGCCCATATGCTCATTACTGGTGCATCCCATGAGCTGCACTTTCTGGTCTGGTTCAGTACAGCCGTTTTCATATTACCTCTTGCGGTGCATCTAGGGGATGCTGGTTAACAAATTCTCTAAGAACAAAGTATGGAAAGAATCTCATACTCTCCCTTAAGCATCCTGTACCAGGCACTGGCAAAGATATAATAGCAGGCTAGAGGGACAAGAATAAAAAATTTGGAAGGGTTTTCAAGACAAACTGTGAAATTAGCTGTGAGTCTGGGTGTCTCTCTATAGACGAAGTACAGACCATACAGAAGTTTTCATTTTTTCCTGTGGATAGCTAGTCTGTGGTTAGAATGCATACCTTGTATTTTCAAAATAAACTGACAGAAGCTTTTTTGGGGCAGCACATATAATAAACTGTGGATTTTCAAGAGTGTCTTTATGAGATGGTGGTGTGATGACACAAGAAAAGGTATTCTTGGTCCAGAAGGCACCTTAGGTTTGAGAGCTCTCTTAGAAGCCTCCTCTAAATCTGCAGAAACTTCCAGGTTATTGTCTCTCCACCTGAACTTAGACAACTGGTGACTAAAGCAAAGAGAAGTGTAGACTGCTGCTACCTCTTGGTAGAAAATGTCATTCTTTCACCTGGGCAATCTGTACCAGGACTGGAGATACTTGGTGGAGCAACAAGTGCACCTGCCCTGCCCCGAGCGTGCCCCCCATCCCCCC
>NW_010401782.1:28198-32337 GCF_000710305.1 Buceros rhinoceros silvestris
CGTGCTGGCCCCCCTCCCCCCCCCCCCTTTTTTTTTTTTTCTTTTTTGGCCTATGCCCATCTTGAAGCAGTTCTGGCCTCCAAATGCTGGTGTAGCATAGACAGTAATGCCTATAGGATTCTGGGGTTCTACCACGTGAGAGTTTTGTAGGTGTCTGGCTTGGTGCTTTAAAACCAACTGGTTAGTGTCCTAAGCCATCCACTCTCCCATCACGTACTAGCACTAGCAGTTCTCAGAAGCAACTTCCTTGCCTTCTATCCCCTGCTGTCCCATGTGGTCCCTGGCCTAGCTGTAGACACAGCTGCCTTTGGAGAGAGTTTAAAACAATCATCGTACCTCTAATCACATGAAATCTGTTCTAGCTGTCTAAACTTCTAAATTCTTATTACTAGAATTATTGCTCTCCCTGAGTTTAACAGGTGCAGCTTGCAGCACAAACTGTTGTGATTTAGGCTGTACTTCTCTTGAATTCATCATTTGTTCTCCAATTCTAGCTAAAAATACCAAAGCTAATGTAATTGAAAGTTATTTTGGTTACTGTCCAATTTCTTACACCAAAAAGTTCTGTGTCTGTATGGAAACTACTGATAGACAATGCTTTTTCAGCCTACTACTTTGCAAGAATGATAACTCTGATTTATTCTTCTTATCCCTACTTGTCCTCTGAGTAATGGAGAAGGAAAAAAGTTACCCAGAGAAAAGAACTCAATTTCCTGTACAGGTGATTTACATATGAGTGCCTTCACAGCTTATAAAAACACATATGAGCTAATACAGGGCAGAAGTGCTTCAGAATTAATTGTTAAAAATTGGTACTATAAATAGTGCTCGGTTGTGTTACTGTAGCACTACTTCCTAGGATGGCTGAATACCCAGAGGTGTCCAGCTGGAGATATTTTTTATAATTACCAAGTTGCACAGGGTGAACTGTGTTTTCTGAATAGCAAATTCTTCACATATTTGTAAGGGCTCAGACTGACCAAAAATTAGGGCAAACAAACCCAATTAATCATTTTTTGAAAGTTTTGGGCTAAGTAGATGGAACTGTCCTCCTAATTTCGTAGCTTCTAAACTCTGGGTTTATGCTCCAGTTCTCATCGCTGAATTTGCTTATCAGCCAAAATGTTGATGCAATTTGTTACCCAAGTCTACCTGAATGAACACAATACTGCTAGATCAATCTAATGCTTTAGTAGGCTACAGCCTATTTTGTCTGATCCTTACCATCGTCCACTCCAGTTTTAAATTGGCAACATAACACAAGTGTCTGCAGGTTTTTGTGATAATGAATTTATTACTGAAGTCTATCCCTTTGACAAAAAAAAGTCAGCAAGTCTTAAAAATTAAACCAAATTTAAATTAAACAGACCCTGTGTCCTCATGCCATAATACACAAAATTCTTCTCATGCCACGCTGGCCTTAAAGGAATCACATGGGGTGCTGGAGCTCGCGCTCCCACTCTTGTCCACGCTGTGTCCAAACTATTTGTCCCCTGAGTCCCATGTCATACTGGCTCCTCTGGCTGTGGGAAAGCCTCCACCTCCCTGCCTCTCAGGCCCTGCTCCTAGATCCCCTTCCCGGTTGCATTCTGCCTGCACCCATGCCCTGCTGCAGGACTTCCTTCCACATGGATGTGCTCCTCCAGATGTAGGTTACACTGTTAATGGAGACTCGAGTCACATGGCATGTATGGGTGGGACTCACAAACATCTACATAAATGCCACTGCTTGATTCCGTAGTAATTTTGATGCTTCAGAATGGAAAAGAGAAAAAAGCCTGGAACAACAGAAGAGGATGCAGAACAGTTACAGCACTTCGGTGAAGTGTTTGAGTTGCCCTGTGCTACTCCGAAGGGACAGAAAACCCCAGTGTGACAGATGAGTGTTCTCCAACAACGATACTACAGTTTCTGTAATTGACCATCCAACAGTTGGTTTTGCTATTTTGTTTAGTTTTGGGGTTTTTTAAAGTTACTTTCTACATGAGCTGTTAGGCAAACAATGATGGCATTGGTGTGACTGCTAGGATCTCCACCTGTCAGTGCCATATAGGGGTCCAATAGGTACCGATGCTTTGAAAGCTATGCTGTGCTTTTTAGAGAAACAGGAGTTTATGTAGAAGAACCACCTGGGAAGACGTCTGGGACTGAACAAGATAAGCACTGCTCTTTAAAAAAAACAACTTTGGTAAGATGAAATATGCTTCAGTTTCATGTAGTTAACTGAAAGTACTTACTTGATGCCAACCTCTCACACGTTCAGTGCTAAGTCAAGAGTAGCGTATGCATTTGTCACTGGTTAAAGCAGCCGACTTGTGTTTCTGCCTTACTTAAGTGGTAGTTGTGTGGCAAACTTCATGGGAATAGTTATCTCACACTGATGGAGGGAATTGGTTGCTTGGCAGTATTTCAATCCCAGCAATGACCAAGGCTTTTTATACTTCCAGAAATTACAAAAGTCTCTTCACCACCTAATAATCATCTTTGTCAGGAGGTCTCACTCCATGCATGGTGAAGAAAACAAAATATTTCACATACAGTCCTTAGGTTTTACTGATGATTTGCTCTGCTTGTGACTTTTGTCTGTTTCCATTGGTTTAGTCTCTGCACACACAATACCAGTTACTAGGAAGACTTATTCTCTCTCTGGGCAGACCTTATGGCAGCCTTTCAGCACTTAAACGGGGCCTGTAAGAAAGATGGGGATGGGGACCGTTTTCTAGCAAGGCCTGTTGCAGCAGGACAAGGTGTAATGGTTTTGGATTAAAAGAGGGTAGACTTAGTCTAGATAGAAGGAGGAAATTTTTTACACTGAGGGTGGTGAAACACTGGAACAGTTGCCCAGAGAGGTGGTAGATGCCCCATCCCTGGAGACATTCAAGGCCAGGTTGGATGGGGCTCTGAGCAACCTGATCTAGTTGATCATGTTCCTGCTCACTGCAGGGGGGGTTGGATTCAATGACATTTGAAGGTCCCTTCTAGCCCAAAACTTTCTGTGATGCTAGGAGTATTGAGATGACCATGGAGATCTGTCTTTCTGAGAGAGTCAGTGTTGAATTCAGTGCTGTCAATCAGTTGAGCAGCTTCCTTTCTGGATGAAGAGTATGACTACAGGGGAGAGTCCACGTTTCAAATTACTGCATTGTGTGTATCTTGCCCTCCTTTCCCAGGAATCGATGCTGGGCTCGAGAAACCTGACTCTTCTTGTTGATCACAGGTAGCAGCCTTAGGAAGGAGGGAGAAGGAGAGACAGACCTAATGATGACTGAGTAATTAACCTTGTTCACCTACTGATCTCCTTTGAAGATGGGGACCTTGAAGCTGACGTGCAATTGAAGCAAAACCACTATGTACTAGTGCAAAAACTCCTCTCAACTGATGTGCTTAAAAAAAAAATCTCTCTAATGTCTCCCTTACACAGCAGATCGGCCATTTTCATATTACTCTACACTGAAAACTGCTTTTCTGGTCTACTCTCTTCCTAGTTAATTGCTGGGTAGTAGCCTAACCTAACCTAACCTAACCACAAGGCTTGGCTAAGAGAAGCCAGCTCCAGCGGCAGAGGAAAAGGTGGAGACATTTCTTGCCACTGTTGCTGTGTGTTAAGAGCATCTAGGAATGAAAACAACTCTCAGACAATTTACAGCTCTTGCCACACACTGAGTCACAGCACTGAGGATTCAATAACAGGAGCCCTCCAGGTTCTTGAAATGCTTCTTTCAATGAGCATCCACTCCATCACACCAAGGCTACGTGTAAACAAACTTTCCCATCCAAGCACTTATCTCAGCCACCTATTGGGTTTTCCTCACAATGCCATGGTGAGCTTCAGAGGAGAAAGCAGTACAGTCAGCTGCTCCTGGTACTATTTCAGCGTCGGGGATCCAATGAATGTCCTTGAGGGTGTGATACCTTAAGTGATCGAAGTTCAGAGGGCTTGTCTGGGGGCTTTTAATAACAAAACAGTAAATAAATTAGGATACGTGGTTTTGTGTGATGAAGGCAGACATGGAAGAGCTGCAGAGAAGGATGGAGTTAAGCATGCCGGAGGTGGGGGGGTGGGGAGGGTGAGGGGAGAAGAGCGGAGCCTCTGCTCAGTTTGGGGAAGATGGTACGGCCAGGCTGCTGCCACGGGGTAG
>NW_010401783.1:0-260 GCF_000710305.1 Buceros rhinoceros silvestris
TGTTGTTCCTTTCACGCATCGGGAGCGTGGAGCACTTGGGCAGTTTCGAAGGCTGTTGCGCGTGTTGCCGTCGTAACGCGCTGCCCCTGGGGAGGGTTCGCAGCTCAGCGGGGACGAGCCTGACTCTGCCGGGTGCTGCGCCCCTGGCCGCTCCAGGCGGTGGCTCTACCAGGAGCTTGGCGCTAGCCGGAGCTGCTGGTGCCTGAGGCCGCTCGGCAGCCGGGGCGGGGAGCGGGGCTTGCTGGCGACCTCCCCCGCGC
>NW_010401783.1:333-1489 GCF_000710305.1 Buceros rhinoceros silvestris
GTCTAGCTGCCGACCTCCCCTGCGCTGTTTTTCTTCCTCAGCATGGGGTAGTGGTCGTGGCTGATGGTGGTGGGCTTGCTTTGCTGGTTCTCCTTGCAGCTGGCTGACTCGTCCCCATGAAAGGAGAGGTGTTTTAAGGGAAGACCAAGTACGTGCGCTTCTTCAGCAGAGCCCCCTGCAAGCCATCCGGATCTGGAGAGGGTTTTGTTTGTCGAAACACCTAACCAGCCCCTTGGAAGGGATGCTTTTTTGGAGCAAAGTGACTGTGACTGCTGCTCTGTACTGTATGGTGTGTAACAGAGTCCATGTTCTCGTACCTGCCTATTCGCTAAATGATCGGTACGAGGTAGAAAGGCAGTCATGTTATTTCTAACAGAACAGCCGTTTTAAGGGGGAAGGGGAAGTAACTGCAAAAGTAGAACTTCAATTCTGTTTTCCTTTTGAAAAGAACTAAGTAAATTTATATTACAGTTTCCTTATGATCCTTCTGTGCTCAAGCTTTTGCAAAGCAAGCTCTTACAAGCATGAATATTGAAAAGAAAATTAATGTTAAGTCTCAAGACTGAAACATGGTAATAGGAAATGTCAGGTGTGTTTTAGATTTCAAAATTTATGGTGCATGTAATGTTTAGTTACTGCATTCACAAAACCGAGGGGATAATGTGATTATCTGTAATTAATCACAAAGCCCAAGTAGCACATCTGGGATAGTTTTGATAAATAGTTTATTCTTTAATGACCTGTAGCCCAAGGTATACTCCCTGGACACAACTGTAAATAACTCTGTGTGATGGATATTATGGAAATTTAGTAATCTGGTTTTAGAAAGTGCATGATGGAAAAAAAAGACAGATTCATCTAATACATTTTTAATGGCAGCATTTCCAGTCGGTTAAACTGCCTTATTTTGTTGTTATTGTTGTTGTTAATTAGCCAGTTCTGCGTATCTATCTTTAGTCTTTTAGGAAATGTGCTCAGTAGGTAATAAATTGGATCTTTATAGTAGCCAGGCAAAAGAAAATGTTCTAGAAAGATGAGAGGCTGAAAAAATTCCAGCTTTGTTAGGTGTGCTGTTGCCGCAGTTGAAGCCTTCTAATTACATTTACTTTTAGCTATATTTAGTTAGATAGATGTTAAAGGAATAGTTGCTCATCTC
>NW_010401783.1:1586-5795 GCF_000710305.1 Buceros rhinoceros silvestris
CCTGCTGAAACTCTTGCCAGCTATGTGCTAAAGTGAATCGTGGAGTTTATACAGTGGTTCAGCTCTCAGACTCTTTCGTGCCTGTTCTTGCTAATTGGGATACAGTATTGTGTGTGCTTTGTCTTCCAGATAGCAGCTCCCTCCTCACCTACAGCCTTAGTTACCCCATGTTTAATAGAAATTTGCCCAGCAGATTCCGGACTGGCAACCGTAATGATTTCTCCCTTTCACTTCACAAGCAATCAGCATGTTACAGGTGTTCCTAGGACTAGTAGTGCAAGCACTCCTTGATGTACACTAGAGCTGTGTTCAGCTTTGTGCTTACAGCAGGAGCTCTGTTCATGTGTTTTTCAAGCACTGAAAGATTCTGTTATATTATACTGATCTGTAATAAATTTTCTGGGATCTGAACTCAAAAACGAGTACTTTCAGCAATATAGCTCCATGTCCAACTATTTATTTTGCTGCAAATAGTAACAAAAATCTTACCTGAGGTAGCCTGGGACATTTTCTTTCATTGTTGAGCACCAAGCATTTTTTAAAATAAAAATTAAAATTTAAAAAAAAATATGTACTGCAAAAGAACCGTGTATTAAGGTTTTCTCTTTCTTGCTTCTCAGATGTCTATTAAGGATGTAAGTCTGACTCCTTTGGTCTTACAGTGTTCCTTGCTATGCCTGGGGAAAGAAAGTAGTGAAATAAAAAAAGGCAGAACATTCAAAATTATTATTTGTGCTTGGTTTTACTATTAAAAAAAGGAATACATTAAGTGAAGAAACACCATGAAACATGAACAGTGGTCACCTCTCTCTGCTCCTCTTTGAAAATGTTTTAACAGAGATGGTTGAATGTTAATTGTCTCTCTGAGTGGGTCTCCTGTGTGACCAAATTTCAGATTCTACTTTCGTCCTTTTACAGACTAAAGACCCTCATGTGTTACTCTTGCCAGTAGGGTTGGCTTTGGAGATGTCTTCTGCTTAGGCAAGTGTAGAACCATTCCTTGTTCCTGTGGAGGGAAGCATTTATGCACATCTTTATTGTTGAAAGTCTTCCTTACGTTGCTTTCTGAGGTTATTTTTGCGGGTTATTAGGGTTCAGTGAGACTTAAGCTCTCTTTCAAATAGATCTATCTTTAACAGGACGGGTAATTTTTATCATTCAAATAGCTTTTCAAAAATCTTTTGGAAACTAAATATCTAAATATCACTCTTCAAACAGGCTTCTGAGAAGACTGCTGATTTTTTTAAACAATAATTTTCTGAGCTTTGCATGAAAATTTCTTAAGAACTGGCAGACAGTTAATGAATTCCTTAGTTAATAATTAACCAGTTTATTATTTAGTAGCCACTGATTGATAGTATTAAGCGATCTGCCTATGTTTATAAATAAAAATTTCTCTTCCTTGCATTTAATACCAAACATTTGCAAACAAAGATCTCAAAGAGGCATTTTAGATTCTAAACATTTAAGAAATATATCCTGTACATTCTATGGCCGTATGCAAAGCACTCCTCGCTCTTCATTATTTCATAAAGACCTCATGTTGAGCTTTATGACATTCCTTTGAGCAATAATATGCTTAAACTTATTTCGATGAGTTAGAGAAAATTTAGGGTTTTGAATGAATAAAGTGTATGAGGAGAAAAAAAAAGCTTTTGTTTGGTGATGGCCTTATCAAATGAAGTTTTTTGATCCCTAATAAAATGTGCATTACTGTTATTTTTCAATTAAATGTGTGTTGGGTCTCTTAGTTTGATTTCCTCATAATGTTGTCTTTGCTGGGTGTTGTGACGAGGATCCCTGCACTAGTGAGACGATGTGATGTGAATATAGAGGATTAAGCAGGTGGCTTGGGACACTGAGGGATAGACAGATGTAGAGGCTACCACAGCTTTCTGCGGTAGCTCTGCATGTGTTGGAGCTCTGGGTGTGTGTGGGTTCATCAGGTAGCGCTGGAGGGAATTGGGAAGGGCTAAGTCATCTGTGCCGACTGGTATGGAAACAGAAGGAGAGAGAATAGACAGAACAGTGATTGTCATCTACTCCAGACCTCTGTTTAGTGACCTGAAGCCTGCTGAGAAAAGGCTTGCTTGTCTTTGTGACCTCTCCTGGATATCAGTGGAGTGCTCTGTGGAACACAGTCTGAAAAATACTAGGCTAGCTAGTGGAGTGGTGATGATGATGAAGAAAAAAAACCCAACAACTGGACATTTTGGGTTATTTTAAGGTGATGAAGTAATTTACGTTAATTATAGACATTTGGTTTTAGTGGAAATATTCAATTTTTTTTTCAGTTGTTAGGAGTAAAAGAGAAAAAGGAATATTTTGGGAAGAGCAGGTGATGCTACAGTGTCAAGAGTTAGGGCTGGATTGGCCACTAGATGAATAAGAGATGCTCTCTGATAACCTCTATCCCTCCTAAAGGAGAATAGAAAGGAAACAAGGAAGAGAGACTTATGGATTGGAAAAGAAAACTAAAACTGCTTCAATGAAAATAATAACAATAAAATGAAATACTTAAAAATATCTACAAAACCAATACCAAACCCAACCACCCTGCTGGCAATCACGTCACTGTCACCACTGATGCTGTGGGCAGGCACTGGGGAAGGACCAGACTGGACTCAGCAATAGACGGGTACCGGATTCGGGACGTGGATTCTGGAACTGGATTCAGGAATGCATGGATTGGGATCGAAGGCAGAACAGACAGAGTCCTCCTCAGACACTGACTGAGAGCTTGACCCTTGTGATCCCTCAGCTCTATACCAAATATGATGTCTATGGGATGGAACACCTTGCTGGTCAGTGTAGGGTCACCTGTCCTGTCTGCTGCTCCCCACAGGGGTGGCCTCTCACTTACTGCAGCCCCACCGTGGGACACAGGATGTAGCAGTGACCTTGGTCTGCACAGGAGCAAGTGTCAGCAAGAGCCTTTCTGCATCCCCGTCCCTGGCAGTGACTGTAAACATCCAGCGTTGTCACTGCTAGAAGCAGACACTGTCTGCACAAACACACCGTTAACTTCAGGCAGTGCAGGGACTTGGCAGAGACTGAGCTGGAAAGTAAAACCACTGAACAGAACTAGTCCTGTTCTAGCTCAAACCAGGACATAAGGTGGGAAGGCTGACTAATTCTTACTTTTCTGTTGGCTTCTGATTAGCAGTTCTCCAAGTGTGGCAAGGATGAGACAGGCTTGCTTTGCAGCAATGTTGATGCTCAGCTCTTTGCAAGAAAGCTAGATGGGAAACTGGGAATCTGTCTGTTCCAGAAGTCCACTCCGATTTTGAAAGTTATGTAAATGGAAGAAGAAAACTCATCTTTTGAGTTTCGTTTGGATGCCTTCAAATTTGCGTGGCACATTATGTACTAAAAGTAAAGTAGTGGTTTCTGGTTTTCCCTGAGACTGAAACAGCTGCGTGCTTGCATTCAGGTGCTGTGTTTAATAATCCATCAGCTGCACCAATTACCTTACGTTCACTATAAACCTTGTCTGTGAAGCGTAGGTGTGCTGTACCAGATGGGATTGCTTACACGTGCACAAGGGCAACATAGTTCTCAGGCATGGTGAGTATTTGTTCCCAAGAGCAATACCGATTTTCACAGCAGCCAAGCTAGCAAGTGCCACACCTTTGATCAAATCCAAAATCACACAGTGGAGGAGACATGTTTTCATTTACAACTCCGGAAGGCATTATAAATGTATAACTGGACAACAATCACAAGGAGAGTGTGACACAACTTACTCTGCTTACTAGGCTGTAGTCATTGAAGACATGGCAGCTTCAGAAGCCAGAGGGACAGCGAGACCTGTTCCTGGAGACAGCACAGCTATGTTCACTGGCCCAGAATGGATGCTCACAGCCCGCAGGGCAGAAGTCCAAGGTGAAGCTCTCTTACAAGTCCTGTTGTTTGGACCTCATTGTAATTCAGATTTTAGGATTCTTTTAAGAATCTTACAAAGAATCTTTTGAGTGTTGGGGTCACTGGTGGTTATGTGCAGAAGCTGGAATTTGGTGTACGCAACCTGTGGAAGCTAGCCAAGGCAGCCCTCCCCTAAGGGAAGGCAAAGAAGTCTCAGTCTCTCAGTAGGCTTGTCCTATCGTTGTAAAAGGAGTCTAAAGGATGGGTGGCTTTCCAAAGACTCATTTGGGGCTTTTTTTTTTTTTTTTTTTAGAGAGAGAGGGAGAAAAGGAAACACTCGACTTT
>NW_010401783.1:5847-7156 GCF_000710305.1 Buceros rhinoceros silvestris
GAAGGGGGGGGGGCTTTCCAAAGAATCATTTTGGGGTTTTTTTTTTTTTTTTTTTAGAGAGAGAGAGAGAATAGGAAACACTGCACTTAGATTTCTGAAGAGTTTCCAATGATGCTTCTTAGCAAAGAAATGAAGCTCCTGTGAATCAAGAGAGAAGGTTTTCTTGTGGACTGGTTAGTGAGGCAGGAAACAGCAGGAAGAAATTACTGCTGTTCAAAGGCAGAGAGATTACCAAAGAAGCTGTGCTGAGGCCAGTCATCTTGTATGCACTCATAAATGATAGGTCAAAAACCCCCATTTACTGATCTTTTTTACTGATTCAATAGTGAAGACTAAAACTAGGAGAGGATCTCTCCCTGTCATGTGGCCAGGCAGCAAAACAGCTGCTGGCATTCAGCATTAATAGACACCAGCTAACAGACATGGTGAAAAAGTCAAAAATCAAGGTGAAGGGCTCTAGGTTTACTTATTTCCCTTTTTAATGTTCAAGACTTTTAGATAAGGTGCAGGTTATTATGGAAATGCCCTAGAACATGCCAGCTAAAGAAGAAAATCTAATTGCTTCTCTTTTAATAATGATCAACTAATTAAACTCACCCATCAAAATCTGTTACTGGCTGGCAGCTTCTGCAAAGACAGCTTGCACAAAGACTGGCCTATAAAAGAAGCTTCTCAGCCTTGGCCTTTGCCAAGGAGTAGCTCAGGTGTGGAGGCCTTGAAGGACTCCGTCCTCTCAGCAGTACAAGTCAGGGACACAGAGCCAAACTCCCCGTCGTTTATGACTTTACGGCATGTGCGCAGACCACATTTCTTCGAACTGGAGTTGCAGCAAGGGGTAGGTGGGCATCTTCCCCTGGAAAGTGTTTCCTGAAAGGCGTTGCTGCCCCAATCCCATCAGCAGCTCTCCTGCTTCACACCAGCTGCACTGTTTTTGGTTTCTGTTCTTTCCCCATTCCTTGAAGAAACCCACCGTCCCAGCCTGCTTCCTGGGCCTGTGTAGCTCTCCCAGTCCCAGCCTGCTTTCTGAGTCCACGCAGCCCAGGCGGCTGACCAGTGCTATTCCTAGGGCTTCCAAAGTGCTGGAGAACTACAACATCC
The DNA here is from genome assembly GCF_000710305.1 of Buceros rhinoceros silvestris. Lineage (NCBI taxonomy): Eukaryota > Metazoa > Chordata > Aves > Bucerotiformes > Bucerotidae > Buceros > Buceros rhinoceros. The sequence goes on from NW_010401783.1 coordinate 6,946, forward strand.
TTTCCAGCGAGAGGAAGGGTGTTTCACGTGTGTTTCTGTTGTGCAGATTTGTGAGTTTGTTTGGGATATGATACAGAGCTATGCAAGTCGATTCAGACTTCTGTATTCCCTGCACGGGGAAACCTTTGCTTTCCAGTGGGTTTGCAGGCATGCAGGCACAGTAGCAGAAAAGTTTTTGACCAGAAATAGTGTCAGCATGGTGATGTTACTT
>NW_010401783.1:7247-21446 GCF_000710305.1 Buceros rhinoceros silvestris
TTTCCCTACCTGTTGAAGATACTGTCTGTATTAACCCTGACCAACTCAATATTGCACTAGCTTTGTAACAGAGCACTCTGGAGAGCCAGGGCTAAACGACTAGTCCCTGAGATTCACAAGATAATACTTCAGCCCCAGAGCATGGTGATCTACAGGTCCTGCTAGTGTACCCTCAACCCCCCAAACAGTTGAGCTGGTTTCAGTGTCTTCTGTTCATCTGTTGAGTATTGTGCTTAGCCTGATAGCCTTTCGTAGCTATCTTCTGAAGACTACTGATAGGAGTGCAACCATCCTAGACAGAAGAACAGAAGAAACATTTTAAAATAAGCCCAGCTCTGACTCACATGCTGATGAAAGGTTCATGCAGTCACTGTGGAGAGCTGCAACAAAAAAATTTGATAAAGGTAGCAGCAGGAGACAACTACAGACAGCAGGCCAAGGAGAAAGGCTTGCAAGGGAGGAGAACTGCTGTTCCGTCCTCAGGTTCCTCACTGCTGTATTGTGTGGCAGCAAAAGCTGGCAGCAGCAATGGGGTGTGGTGATGTTATTTACTTTCCCGAGATTTTTTTCAGTTTGCTGTTTTAGCAAGCCCACTGAGTGGGTACTGGTTTCTCCCTTTGCTGGAGAAGCCAAGGCACTTTGTGAGGGCTAAGTTGGGCAGAAAGCTGCCCATCCAGGTCAGCCCTTGAACAAGCGTGCGTGCTGGTGCCTGGCAGTGCTCTGTGAGGGCAGGAGCCACACAGTTGACGCTGCAGGAGACCACTTCAAAGACACCAGGGAGCAAGGCCTGATGCTGCAGGGACCTGCCGTTCTGCCTCAGGAGGATTCAGGTGGCCAAGGGTAGGCTAAAAGTGCTGGTTCCAGGCTTCTGTTGCTCTCTTCCGCAGAGCAGGTATGGCTCTGCAGAGTTGTGTGAGGTTCATCCAGGGCAGCAGTGGGTATGACTCGCAGGGTGCTGCAGAGATTGCACCCAGTGCTTTGGCAGGCAGGGGAGCCTGCTACAAGTCAGCCTTCATCTCCAAGGCACTGAATTTGTCCTGGGAGTCCTTTAGCAGTCCAAGATCGCCGGGGTTCAATCTTGCCTTCACCTGGAGGGTGGCCTGGTTATATCTAATGTCTTCTCTGAAGGGTTTGCTCTCTGCCTTGTCCTTCTGGTGAGAGCCAACAACTCCAGTTCCTTTCATTCCTCAGCTTCAGATCTGTGAAGCTTTGGCATTTACAGATGCACACATATACCCATATGGACATGTGACTTTCTTGATGTTCTCCCGATCACATCCTGGGCATGCCCCTGCATGTGTTTTGCCTGTTCTTGGGAAGGATGAGCCAACAGAAGCAATGACAGTTTAATCTGGTAAATCACAGGATTTTACTAATGCTGCTATCCATCCTGGTGTGTAAATCCCCCCACAATCCATACAGAATGTTAAAAAATCTCCTGCCTTTTTAGTAATAAACACACTTTAGTTGGGAATTTTCAAGTGGCATTTAGAGCATTTTGGATACCTACCAACGCTGATGCTGACGGCTTCGAAAACACGGTAAAACGGAGTGCAGAGATAACAGCAGATTACATTTATCAGGACTGTGGAAAATGGAAGGACTGTTTTTACATTCTTCCCTGGCCTTGTCCCAGACGGGGCTTGGGGAGGGGTGTGGGGTACTTTGAGGATGACAAAATGATATGACTGAAGATGGAGTAAACTTTATTCTGGGAGCTTTGAGATCAAGTCTCTGTGTGTGCCCTTCAAACCAGTTATTAGAGTTGTACCTGGTGCTGTGAGTGCTCCTGTCCTGTGCCTTACCCTCCTCTGCTTCCCAAAGAAACAGAGTTAAAAATTGAGGTGTGCAACACTGAATGGGACAGTCATTGTGAGCAGCTTCCCCCAGCCTCAGATTTTTCCCATATGGTAATCTATGCAGCAAGTCCTTAGTGTCTCTTTGATGATGACGAGGTATGTAGGAAACAAACATACAGTCGAATTATTAATCTACAAACTCATGTCCCATCCACAGCCCCTAAATACCTGTTAGCATACACATGTACAGCTGCTCACTGGTGGTTTCAAAGGAATGTCAGCCTTTCCTTTGGTCTGCTTCTGCTGGACTTGTGTTTCCTGACTGATGCCTAACATCAGCCCTCCAGACAGATTTGTCCAGAGCAGACTCTGCTGTCAAGGACAGACTGACAAGCAGTGCATCAAGTTGCAGCCTTGGTTGCTTTGAGGATTGCATCTCTCCCTTCTGATCGCTTTGGCCAAATACAACCCATGGTAAATCTGGAATAAATGTGCAGTTAAGAAAAGGAAACAGGTAGCATTGACCGAGGCTGAGTTTAAAATCTTTTATTATTTAGCTTTGCCAAACAGGTAATGGAATCTGGAGTTGATTTGCTAAAATGTTTTGAAGTGGATGCCACTCCTGCCTGAGACAAAGAGGACCTCAGTGGCAGCAGCGACACTTAGGCTATGGCAGCAGTTCAAAAGAATACTTTTAATTTTGTATGCAACAATGTAAACTTCAAAAATAGTAAACTATAACCTTTCCCCCCCATCTTTTTACATAGCATGTGATCTATCACAGATAGAAATTTAATGGCGAACCAAAATCGCATAAGTAAACATCCTGGTGCTTACAAGTTTCGTAAAAAGTGTTACATTTGATGTAAATATCTTACATTTTTAACTATTAACACTCACAATTATGGAGTAAAAGCAACTGGCGATTCACCCCCTTAGTCTGTGCTCTCAGACTGTACATCAGCAACCACGCTCTTGCCAGCCCCTTTGATAATTTTCGGTCAGATTGTCCCACCCATGACCAAGACTGCCCCTTCCCCACATGGATGTTAACCAAGCGCAGCTCCACACAGGGGTAAAACCTGTGCAAGTGAGAAGAGAACCAAGTCTCCTGCGTGCAAACTTGCAGTCCCCTGGGCCCTGTGTTCCCACAGAAGACATGGCACATATGGGGGACATGTCCTGATGTCAGTAGGAATTTGGGGTCTCCCTGGGACGCAAGCCTGAGCCCTGCCATGGCAAGTGCCTTGCGGCGGGACCTGGTTCTGCGTGGATAAAGACAAGAGTTCTGTAGAAGGCACTGGATTTCTCTTGCATGATTTTAAACGTGGACTACAGTCATGTACAGAATAAGGAGATTTGGGCTCTAGACTGCTTTCTCTCTCTAGTGCAAGCATTTTTAGCGCTTGAATTTTCTCCTGGTTGCAGCGCAACATGCGCTCATCTACACAGAGTGATTTCCAAGCATCCTTCCTTCCACTCTTCTCCCAGCTTCCCAACCCCAAAGATTCCCTTTTAGTTCCTTGAACACTTTCAGAGTACAGCTCTGGTCAAAAATAAATGTGTGATGTAGGATAGCATTTGTTTCTTTTAAATCACAGTGTGCAATGCGTCATTCGGTACCTACTGGTCAAAATGTCTGCCCTGCTTTTCATGAAAATCATTCTTTAAAATAACCTATGCAAATATATTTTTACTATATATTACATTCATTTAAAAAGAGAAGAGAGGTTCTTGGTTTGCAGTTTTTTTCGGTGTACTACTTAAGTGAAAGGTCTGATGTGAAAAAAGTACAAGCAAACTGGACATGCCAAGACTCGATGCCTTAGATGGTGATCATATCAAAACTGTACAGGTATGTACACCGTGTTGGACAGGTGTGCTTCCCAAGAAAAGACCTTTGCATCATCTTATATAACATTAACCACAAAGTTTTGGTAAAAAGAGCATTTAATGAGCAAAGGATGACATGGAGGGCCGAGTTCTCCGGCTTTTGCTAGGCAGTCCTGAAGCAATGTCTCCATTCCCCTCAGGGATTTCTTCCTTCTTCCGGACTTTGAGACGTGTGAGGAGCTTTATTACCCAGACATCCCATTCCTCGGGCAAGAGCAACAGGAGGAAGCCCAGGCCAATAATGATGATGGCGATTACTCGGACACTGTTGAAGACAATTTCACTCGTGTAGTGATCAACAACTGTGTGGGACATTGAACAGGTGTTAATACATGGGACAAAGCGTTAGGGCAGTATCCCCTCCCCACCCCCCACCCCTCACCTCCCCAGCTCTGAAGGTTGGCTGTGGCAGAAGAACATGGAGGCAGTGGTGACAGGGAAACTGGACCCTTCCCGCTGGTTTGGTACACAGCAGGCTGCGGCCCCCTTCAGAGCCGGCGGAGCTGGCCTGTGGGCTCAGGGTGCACAGGGGCACAGTGCCCGGAGCTGCAGCTCTCGTCTCCAGCAGCATCTTCTCCCTTGCTCCCTGACAGCACGGGAACTCCCGCTGAGGTCTGGGTATGCAGAGAAAGGGGCATTTCCCTTCCCCAGCACAGCAGCTCCTTTGTGTAAATTTTTCTTCTCTCGTCTCCAGCAGCATCTTCTCCCTTGCTCCCTGACAGCACGGGAACTCCCGCTGAGGTCTGGGTATGCAGAGAAAGGGGCATTTCCCTTCCCCAGCACAGCAGCTCCTTTGTGTAAATTTTTCTTCACGCCCTGGCTGTCTCGCTGAGTGAGAAACCCTGCATGCATGCTTTGCTGTGCACATGCTCTGGGGGGGATCACACCGTTCAGCACCGAAGTCTGCCGGGGCCGCCAGTGCTGCCCGTTCTGCGCGCAGAGCACAAAGATGGGAGCTGCTGCCTCCACCGCAGCACCAGTTCAGCACGCTGGGTTTTAGGAGCCTGGTTTGGGAGGGGCAGCTCTGGTTTGGGCCAGGGTTGCCTCTGCACTCTCCTCCCCAGCCCAGCCCAGCCTCTGCAGGGCTCTGCAGTCTCTTGGCTTTCACTTAATTTCAGAAAGCTGTCGGAGAAATGTACCAGGCCATGCCCAAAACCGAATTGTCCAGTGCTCTGGATAAACACCTGCAATGCTATTTACCAAGGCAAACTGAATTACTAGTACATATTTGCTCTAAAATGTAAACAATTTTATTTGTTTCAAATTAGTGCTAAGCTTGCCTTGAATTATGATTTGATTTCTACTTCATCCATGAATTTTCATCTCAGCCCAGAGACAGATGATTTCAAATCTACTTTGGTTTTCGGTATCAGGCTTCTACGGACAGTAATTTAAAAAACAATTCTAGAGTTTATGAATATTCATGTAATACTACACATTATGTATTTAACACCAAAAATACACATTTTAAATCAGAGTCATCTCCCAAGTCTTTGAGAGTATCTGCAAATATGTTTAATAAGGCTATTTGCTTTTATCCCTGTTGTGTATTTGAAAGGCCACAGATTTAACATATTCATTAAGATGCAAAAGGCAAAAATTCTTACCTGCATTCACTGGGACACTCAGTACAATTCCAAGAGAAATCAAGGTGGGGTAGGTAATAGCAATCCCAAAATTTAGTAGAATATTGAATGCTGAAGAAGGAAGGAAAACCACTACAGTGAAACTAGGCAGAGGGAATGTCACTTGAAACATTTATTACTCCCTTATTACTCCCTCTGTGTGTTGTTTAAATAGAAGGCATATTAACTTCTCTTGTTATTCCTGGACAGACTTCCGTCTGCTGCATGTCCATCTGCCTGAGACATCACTGTTTCTGGAGTCCAGTGGCAGGATCGGGGTGAGGTTTGGGTACAACCTGTCTCTCAGTGTCATGTGCAGTGATCCCACTCTATACCAATCCACTTTGCCCTGATGAAACTCTTTTCATCTGAGAGATTTCAGCCAAACGGTCACTTCTGTCTGGATACATTTTTTTGTAGAAAAGCTGCCTCCAGCTGCAGGTGGAAGATGCGGTAAGTCTAACCCTCTTCCAGACAGGAACTTGCTAAATGTAATTTCATACAATGAAATTACAATATCATTATAATATCATTACAATATCATTACAACTGAATTATTATAATAGCACTCCATTTGAATACCATATACTGTTCATGGAGTGTCTCATTTCAAACTAATAATTGCTTTGGACCAAATTCACCCTTGTTTCAAGGTGATTAGCAAAGTCAGGAGAGCCTTGCCAATACCGAATTTGTCAGGACCTGGGGCTCTTCTAGTAGTACCTATGCATTGCACAACCCAGTGATTGCTTGCCAGGTTCTGCACTACTTATTAGAGAAACCTTCCACTGAGTCCACTGATTAGTAAACTGGAGGTGCTTCTGACTGTTCGGGATAAGAGGACTCAGATAGGGATGGGGAAGGGCTATTGCCAGTAGAAGTGAAAGGAAAGGTTTAGGAGATGTGATGCTGTCGTTCAGTTTAGGGACCAACTGTGGCAGCAACAGTCAACACATCTAGTGTTCAACAGCATCACGTATCTGATAACCATGAATCATTAAAGATTAAATTTGGCATCCCTCCCAAGCTGGGTTCCCTTGGTGGCACAGCAGTGACAACAGAAGAGAGGAGTGCCACCTACCAAACTCTCATATGCAACGCTATGTTTTACAGAAGTTTCCTGCTCTTTAGGAATAACAATTAGCTATTACCAAAGTCAGCAGAGGTGCCAGAGGCTGGACTTGACTGGTCTGGCCTAGCCTAGTTGCTCAGGGGATGCTGATGAGCCCAAGGTAATGCCCTGCTGGCAGGGCTGCTCCCCGTCACAACCTGTGCAAGTGCTGCTTGTCTCTGCGAAGCAGAGATCATGAGCAGGAGTTAGGACAAGCTTTACAGTTTAGTCCCACAGCACCTTCTAATGATGGCCACAATATTTTTTATCAGTAATAACAGCAGAAGTGGGGTCTACATTGCCACTTAGGAATGGGCTCTCTGCATGATTTCTCAAGATAATAATTAGGTTGAGAAGAAGCAAAACCACCTCCAGTATGTCAGAAGTCTGCAGCGTCCACCAGTTTCTGGTACCCTCCTCCACCCCAAGCAGTGCGTGAGCCCTCCAGCTACTCACTCAATAAAAGAATTGAAAATCCGCAGAGGTTTCCCCAAGGAACAATGTCGAAAGAGCTCCAGTACTCCACTTTGGTAAAATAAAGGATGACAGGAATACAGGTAACGAAGAGGACGTTGAAGACAGCTAACACAGACAGGAATAAGGCAGCTTCTCCAAATTTGGCACTGCCCAAAAGAAGTTTGAATAAAACCTGTAAGAGGAAAACACGTGGGTTTGACTCTCTTTCATGGCTCCTCTTGAAGGCTGGTGTCCTGTCTCCAGTGGCTCCTGGCATCCTGTTCTGCTGGCCAGTGCTTGTGGCTCAGCTGGGTGCCAAGTGGTGTCAGTCAGTACCTATGTGGTGATGCTTGCCAGACACTTGAGATGGCTTCTTGTGAAGCTGTGGAGAGCAGCTCATGGGCCCCAGCCTTCTCCCTCCTGGCACTTCCCTGGAATACAGGCAGGGCAGCTGCCAAATGAGCCCATGCGGGAACTTTTGATTGTCACTCAGAACCTTCCTCTGTGCATTCCTGAAAGGGAAAGTCGCTAACCCTAGCTTAGAACCTTTGGTCTTTTTTCTGCATGCTCCCTTCAGGAAAACCTCTGGAAAATTTGGCATTAAAAACAGAAGACTTGGTGAAGCAGGGCAGCAGGAGGAAATGAAGCAATGTGTGTGATCTCCCTGCAGGAGATATTGCTGGTCCAGGCCTTGAGCTGACCCCTGAGGAGCGCTGCGGTGGTGAGCAAGCACAGTCCATGGTGCCTGGCTGTCCTCCCACCTTGTCCTGCTGTGCAGCACAGCCTGCCCATGGGCACCGCTGGCCCTGCCTCCCCATGCGGGCTTACAGTGCTGGACTGCTTTCTCCCTGGCATCTCATCTCCAGAAGGCAGGGAGTGCAGCAGCAGCCCCGCAGCCCAGGGGCCAGCTGCAGCCTGACTAACGAGGGTCCCTGCGTGGGGAGGGAGATTTGAAAGCTTTAGTTTGTTAGTGGGAGAAGGGATAAAGAGAGAGGAAATAAGGGGTGTGAGCAGCCCATCTGGGAACCCCCATGGACAGGTCTCGTCTGGGGTCCGCATCAGTTTCCCACCACAGATCTGTAGAGGATCCAGTGGATCCTGTGGGCTCTGGGTACAGCTTTCCCCTGCAGCAGGACTGCTAACCAGGAGAACCAATGGACTCTGACTTACTGGTTTGTGCTGGGATAGCAGCTCTGTGCTGCTCCCTTGCCAGTGTCTCTTCCTTTCGCCTACCCAGAACCCTGCAGGCAAGTTTACAGGGTTGCCATGCTCATGGTCTGCTGCCTGCCCTCCACCTCTCAGCCATCAGCCAGTGCAGCTGTGTGGCTGCTCTGCATAATGGAGCAAAATGTCTCAAAAGCCACTTACTCTTCATTTGCCACCTGAGGATGGCGCATTGCCCCTGGCAAGGCAGGAAGCCAGCACAGGCAGACTGTGACTGTGTCTGGGCTACGAGGGCAGGCCAAGGCGGTTCTGCTGCACATGGTGCAGCTTGTCTGCCTGCAGAACTGCCTGCCCCTTTGGCATGCGCAACTCAGTGGAAACTGAGCCACACTCAGTGGAAAGCAAGAGCAGAGTGGCAGCAGCAGGAGCAGAATGGCTTTTGTTGCAGAACAAGCTGCACATCTCCATCGGTCCTCGCATGTGGGATGCACTGCAGAGTAGCACCCTGCCACCATCACCTCCCTCTGCATGGGCTCTGGTGGAGCAGCCCTGAGACACCCATCCCCCCAGGGAGCAGAGAAGCCATGGGAAAGGAGTCAGAGCCAGGCTCTTGCCTTGAATAACCCTGCCTGCCCGCAGATGCCTCCTGAGCCATGGCATTGCCTTGAATCTGGAAGGCCACAACTCTGGTCTTGCAAGGAAATGTTCTTTTAGAGGAGAGAGCTGTATGACCTCCCTTGTGTGAGACATGGGCTGATCTGAAAAAGTGAGCAGAAAGCACTGAGGGACACAGACAGATGCATCCCAGTTTGGCAAGTCTCCCTGGATTGCTTGTGCTAAGGCTGCAGGGCTTGCCTGGCCAATTTTGGTTGGAGGACTGGTAAGGTGCAATTCATTAGACCAGATGGAGACATCTGCACTTCAACCCAGTCTCCACATCTGAGCCAGGGTGAGGGAACCACACCCTACAAGTGCTTATTCTTCTCTGTGGACTGCGACTGAGCGCCATGAGCAGCATGGAGGCACACACACGTATGCGTCTCAGGGTGAGTGAAATGGGTCTCTGCCCAGCAGAGAAGGCTACATGTCATCTTAAGCATACTGCAGCTTATCCAGCTGGTCAGGATGAGACCAGATGCTTTGGATTTTAAGCGTAAAATTACTTCCATGAGAAGCAATACTTTAAGCCCAGTGTAGACCATGTGTGCCACTGAAGGAGGACTGGTAAGGGGAGGTAACAAAGTGACTTGAAAAATAAGCTACATCTCTGCAAGGTGGTTCCAGAGTGATTGAAATCAGCACCTATGGAAAAGCAGCCCCGTTTTTCAAAGAGGCAGAACACCTCTAAGTCTTCCTGTGAGTGCTGGAGAAGACTCTTCCCCGGAAACAGGAGTTTTTATCCTAAGTGAGGGCAGACATCAAAGCAAGGGCATACTTGAATGCAGTGTTTCAGAGTCAGTGTGTTTATGCAGAGCCCCTCAAAAAAGGGCTTGTGGCACAGAACTGCATGAAGGCTTGCAAGTAAGACAGCAGCAGTTAAAGTGAGTGACGGGGTGACTGGTGTCTTTCTGGGAGGGAAGACCCAGGTGTGCTTACCTTGTAGAGAGCAGACATTGAGGCAGAGCCCACCACCAGGGCTATCCCAATAACGGAGTGGCTGTGAAATCCATCCGCGTACGTCATCATAACTATCCCTGCAATAGCAAATATAGCAGCCACAATCTGGTTGGAGACAAAGAAAGAAAGAAAGAAAGAAAGTGTTACTGGACAACCCCCAACATGGGAAAACAGGAGAGCAGCTTTAAATGCGAGGTCAGTACTCCTGCATCATCTATTTATGTAGAAAACTAGTAGCAAGCCCAGTTCGGTACACATGGAGCCAATGTGTGTCTCTGACCCCACACGGTGTCTCTGACTGCAGAGAAGCTGCAAGCAGAGCTGTGAGGGGACAGCTGCCTCGGGAGGGTGTGTGGTAAGGCCAGATCACTGGCTGTCTTGGACTGTGCTGAAGTGGGGATTTCACTGCTGTCACTGAGCCTCCCCATCAGCGGGTCCCTGCAGCCTGTGCGTGACAATAATACACAAATAATGATTCCCTGGCGCTTGCAGGAAAGGATTTGAGTCCTGTGGAAGTTTTGGAGGAAAAATGTTTTTGAAATAAACAGGGGAATAAAACTCTTGCAACTTCTTTCCAGTTTAGAGATGTCATTTCAGAGAGCAGAGGGAGGTTCAGTCACCCAGCCAGGCCCACAGCAGCGCCTGACGGCGGGGAGGTGTGTGTGTCCAGAGGGAGGTAGGATTCCTGATGGTCGTGCCAGGCTGCCCCTGATTCAGCAGAGACCCCTGGCTTCTCTGGAACTGTCCTGCTAGACACCTCAAGCCTCCCCAGGTGATAATTCCAGGGTGAAAAGGGCTTTCTGCATGCTCTGTGCTTCCTGGCTCTGCAGTGGTGTGAGGGTCACCCTGGTTAGATGACATCCGCTTTGGCTGCACCGTCATAGTGATGCTTCTAAGATGATTTGGATAAATGAGTTTAATTTGACCCACAGCGGGGTCAGTGCCAGCCAACTATCCCCTCTCCTGGGTCCATACCGGATTTTAAGCCCCATCCTCAGGCTGCGGCTGTTTACACATCCAAGAGAAATGGCCTCCTCTCACCTTTCCCGTTCACCACCAGAGATGCGGGGGCTGCTGTGAAGATGCCAGGGGAAGGCCTCTCTGCCAAGCTCTGCTGCTGCCTGATGAGCAAGCTGCAGTGGGGGGACCCCTTTACCAGCTGCAGGTCCCCATCCTGGTAGCACCAGCAGCCTCTTCCCGGGTTGAGCTGGGGCTGGTGCCAGGGGACACGTATAAAGTGTCCACAGACAACTGCCCAGCAGATCCCTGCTGCACACTCACATCAACACCTTCAATTTCCCGTAACAGAAAAATGCCCTCTTTTTGCGAACAAAAGGGGACCAAGTCCTCCAAAGATGTTGTAGCATAAGGGCAGAAAAAAGCTGATGCTGCATGGAAGATGCAGCTGCTAATAACATCTCAGGAAGAGGCCTGAGTCTAGAGATTGCTGTACTGCTGTTCAACATGCTGCATGAGTAGCTTCATCAGGCTGTGCTGGGGCAGTACTTCCCCCAGCTGCTCAGCCCCTTGCACAGCTCAGCCAAGGGGCAGCAAGTTTGGAAGATGCTGTCTTATGACCCGCAAGCTGCAAAGGCTGCGTGCACACACTGCAGATTTGGAGAGGTTCAGATACAGGGTCTTGGCTTGCAGCACTGTTGGCATCAGATCTCTCCACACACAGCTGTGGGGCATCATTTCTGAAGCGAAGCTTGGTGGTGGTGGAACTGGGCCCTACAGTTCTGCACAGGCAAGTGGCTGTTTCAGATAGGCAGGACTGAAGGACCTCAGCAGCCCTCAGCAGTTCTCCCTTGTCAGAGTGTCAAATAAAAATTCAAACACTCTCTGTGGCTTCAAGAGGCACAAGAAAAAAGGCCGTTGAGTAAGACTAACATGAGGCACGTGTAGAACAACAAAAAAGGGATTTGTCTTCACCCAACGTATAATTCAGCCAAGGAAACTTTGCTGTTGCACACTGTGGATGTGAAAAGTTTACAAGGATAATCTCATGGAAGAAAAAAAAATCCATCAAGGGCTATTAACTGTAGGAACATTGTTTGCATCTCAGGAAGTCCCTGAGCCTCAAATTGCTGAAGGCTGGAAAGTCTCATGAGGAAATATCTTAATAGGCTCTCCCTGTTCAGACAGATTTTTCTAGGTGCCCACTGCAGGCAGCTGCTGGAGTCAGGCTCCTGGGGCAGATGAACCTTTGCTCTGACTCAGTATGGCTCTTTGTAGAGCTGTAAGATACATGGCTCGGGCTTATCTGAAAGATGGCAACTCCAGCCCTTCAACATCACCTGGCTACAGACCAGGTGACAAAGAGAGGAAGATGCATTTCCTGTAACACCTGCTCCGGGGGTGGCTGTCTCCCGTCCAAGATGCATGGGTCTTGATGGGCCTTCACTGGAGAGCTGGGCGGAGACCACAGCCACAAGACAGGCTGTGACAAACAGTGGGTACCTTCATGTATATCGATGAAGGGAGCTCCCACATGCAACTGCACTGCGGTGGAAACATGGATGGCACACTAATGAACTGCAGAATAAAAAGCATCCAGTTTTGCTTTCAATGTCAGGGGCTGGCGGACTCCAGAGCACCTCCCTGGAGGCTGGGTCTCTGCCTGGTTGGAAAGAAAGACTATGATTTGGGGTTCAATAGTATATTTGTTTCCAAGTCCCCTTGGCAGATGTGCTTGTCTGTACGTTACATACATAGGAGGCACTTGCAAGCAACGGCTCTTTTGGATCCTGAGCTTTTTTATTTATCGTAGCATGGAGAGAAACACCAAAGACCAAGATCAAAGCAAATAAATGCAATCTGCAAACAGTTTTGCTGGGGCACAAGTCCTTGCCTCTTCTATCAAGCATGTCATGAGTGTCAGATGAGTCTTGGCCTCACCTGTCAACATGCCAGGTGTGCCACATAGGCTTCCTCTGGAAGCCTTTCAGCCTGCCCATCAAGCACATCGTTAGCAGCAATGACAGGCTGCTCGCTCTGTATCATGCCCTGGCCACCAGCCTGTGGTTACTTGCAAATGCCTCAGCACCTCAGGGCTTGCAGGGGAACACTTTGGGCACCCACTACTTCATTATATGTGTGTCTTCTCTAAAAGCAGTATGACAGCTAGCAGCTCAGTTGGACACTGCGCTCTGGGCACAGTGAAGGGAATGGGGCAGAAGTGCATCTTCTTACAACAGATACAGGCATTTACAAGTGCCTGAGTGGGATTTTATAGCTTGCGCTTGCATTTAAATTCAAGACAAATTGTGATTTAATTTAATTGTAGAGCTAGTATTTGCACCTCTGAAGGCCAAACGGGATACCTGTACATGCTTAAACCCCACTAGGCTGCTGCCTTTCTCACCTGTCCTCCCCTCCAGCAGGTGTGAACAGGCGCACCCAAATGTGCAGGCAGAGCTTTGCTGTAGCACTCTCCACCCTGCTGCGCTGCGCAGGGTTGGAGAGGGAGTATGGGAGGGCTCCTGCTTGCCGCAGGGCAAGGCACTGTCCCCATTTCAGCTTCATCTGCCAAATTCCCTCTCAAAGGGTGCTTCTAAAAGGGTCAGCAGCTCTGATACTGCATGGCCGCGAAGGACCATGAGCTTTGGGGCTGTGCTGTATGCTGGCTCTCAGGCTTTAAGCTGCTCCTGGAGAAACCCCAGCAGTCGTCCCTCCTCCTGGTTGCCAGTCCCAGGAAGAGGACTTTTTTGGGGGGCTTATCCCAAGGCTACCCCCAGCATGCCAGTCAGCACCACCCTCTGCCAGTTGCTTTTCACACTGACCGTACGAAAAAGGGAGGAGAGAGGGAAGCAAATGCATCTCTCCAAGAGACTTCACATTACATCCCTCAGCAGACAGGAGGGTCCCCAGCACTTCCACTGTGGCACAGAAAGCTGAGTGGCAGAATGGAGTGCTGCCCCCTGGCCTGCCAGTCCCTTGGGACAATCGCCTCCTCACTCTTGTTTTACCACATGTCAGGATGCCATGTCTGCCCAAGAGGAAATAGCTCGGTCCTCTTGTGAGCCCCTTGCCCCTGTGCCCAGTCCCCTTGCTGGCCTGTCGCTAGAGTAGGAGATGGCCATGTTCCTCCTTGGGCGTGGAGGTGGCTTCTTAGGAAGCACCTCCACCCCAACATGCTACCCCTTGACTGTGCCAGATGCCATGGTAAGAGGCTGGGACATGTGGCAGGAGCATCCCACAGCCCCCACTTCCTTGGCCTCCGCTCTGCATCTCTGCTTCATTGCTACTGGGTTTTGAGCGAGTCAGCCTTTCCCAAGGGACAGTAAGAAATGCAGGACACCTGAACATGGCAGAGACCACCACTTGGGTCTGCCTCACTGCTCCTTCTACTCCTTCTGCCACTTTGGCAGGATCCAGAGCAGGATTAGACCCCCAGTGCCTGTCACCTGCCATGGCACAAGACCTAGGCTGGCCAGGAAGTTGCTGGAGAGCCCCTGACCACCCCGGCTCTTCACACGTGGGAGAACATGAGAAATGTCTCTGCCATAGCCTGTGCATGCCCGTGTGGATATCC
>NW_010401783.1:21577-22035 GCF_000710305.1 Buceros rhinoceros silvestris
GCAGGTCAGCTTCTTTCCCCCCAGACCTCAGCTGTACCCAGCGGTGAGAGATGCACATTCAGAACAAGGAGCAAGCTGCGCATGGAGGGGAGCAGCAGTCAGTCCTCTACATACCTCCTCTCCTGGCATCCCACCAGCCCTACAACTGACAGCACCACAAGAAGCTGAAGACCACAGAAGTCTGCATTAATTTTTCACTTTTTATCAAAACGGCCAGCGTGTCAAGCTAGGATGACAGTGACACTTCCCTGCCTCCAGGATCATTTCAGGATACCCTCGCCTCTGTACTCAAAAAGCCCAGTTAATTTATTTCCAGGGTACGGCTACCTGGGCAGGGAGATGAGCAAGTGCAGACACCAGCTGGGCAGGCTGGGCTTTTGGCAGGTACATTGTGCAACGATTCCGGAGCAGCCTCTTGGCTGCCACCCCCACCAGGGTGGCCCAGCTCTCCTGCTGGA
>NW_010401783.1:22162-31023 GCF_000710305.1 Buceros rhinoceros silvestris
ACCACCACCAGGGTGGCCAAGCTCGCCTGCTGAAGAGAAGTGCTTTTCGAAAAGTTAACTCTCTGCTGCTCCATGCAGTGAAAGCTAACAACTTCTTCTGTGAACTGAAAGCGCTCCCCAAGTGGGTGAGCAGAGAGCTACTCAAACAGTAGGCAGAAACCAGAAATTATTACCATTATTGTTGATATCACTATTAGTAAGTGCTTGCTGCAGGCAGGAGGGACCCACTGGTGCCTTTTCCTTGCAGCTACTCCCGGCTCTGGCAGAGCCCCCCTGGCCCCAGGGCGGTGGGTCACTGGACGTGTGCCAGGCACCCATCTGACTGGTTCGACTGCCAGAGAACACCCTGTGCTGAGGCCTCCGAAACGGCAGCAGGGTCAGCAGGGAGCCATGAGGGTTCCCAATAAGCCGCCCCCACATGCAGCCTGTTGCTGCTGTGGTGTGAATGTGGCAGGGTGTAGGACTAAGGGTGTAAGCAAACACTTGCGGTGCCACCGAGAGTGCAGCCCCAGGGGAGCAAGCCTGCCACGCTGCTGCCTGCTGCGCTGCCTGGCCCCGTACCCACAGCTGCTGGCCAGACACTAGTCCCCACTGTCCTGTCCTGTCCTCTCCCAGCTGTTTGCTGCCTGACATGGGTGCAAAGGATAATGGTGTTGCCCTGCAAGCCTGCTGTTGAGTGTAAGAAAGGCAAGGGCCCCAACACATCCACAGAGAAATGCATCACGTGCAGCCAGGGCTTGCAGGAAAGTACAGAAATGCATTGTGTGCAGTTAGAAACAACTAGGTCTGTTGCCATGACCTGGGAATAGTCACTTGGAAGGGGCTGGGAAAGGGCACAGCAACATAGCAGCTGTCCTTCTTCACGTGCTCTGGAGCAAGTTATGTCTTTTCCGAAAGCAAATGCAGAAAGGCACCAGGCTGGGGGAGATGGGGGGTCTAGAAGCTCACGGGTGTCTGGGCAGGATGCAGGGAAGAATGTGTCCCTGCTCTGCAAGGACTTCTGTGCCCACTTGGCCATCTGCATGGGGTACTGCTCGATGAGGCTGGTGGGAGGGAAGGGGAAAAGGAAAGGCAGAAGGGGAAGGAAGAAGAAGTGAGACATAGATAAGGAGTCACTTACCCTCACTCCCATGAACCTGTCCCTCAGAACAATCCATGAAAGCAAGAACACAAAAGCTTTGTTGCAGCAGAACAACACGGAGACATCCGTAGTGTTTATTTTCTTTATTGCATGTAAGTAAAGGTAGTTTGTGAGTGTCCAAAGAACACCAAAAGGTGCTGCCTTGGTAAAAAACACCTTCAAAGTCAATCCATTGTCTCCAAAAAATCGGCAGCACTCCCTAAAACGAGAGAAAGGCAGCATTATTACACAAGCCAGAAACAGTCCACAGCAAATATAAGGGTTTCTTTTCTTTCCTACTCTTCTTGTTTTCCTTTGGAGGAGAAGAAAAACAAGTTTCAGGGTCTGCTGCATCAGCCAGCACCTGCACAGGGTACAAACACATGGGGGCTGCAAACACGGGAGGAGCAGCAATGAAAGAGCGAGGGGAGAGGTGAAGCCAGGACCTGAGATCTCACTCTTGCCATGACCACTTTCATGGTGGACATCTTGAAACGGTGTGGGATCATCCTCCTCTTTTCACCCCTGGGGGCACCAGGATGGCGAAGGGTCAGAGCTGGCAGCAAAGCCCGTTGCTCCCGGCTCCTGAAGCCACAGGACCTGGGTGCCCATCCATGATCCACTCTGCAGGTCTTGGAGGGAGCCTCGTGGGAGCCGAGTTTGGGGTTTTTTCCACCCAAGGGGTAGGACCTGGCTCAAGTCCCCTGGGACCGTTGTTCCCTGCCAAAGCTGCTAACTGTCTCTCTGTGTCGGTAAAAGGGCTGCCCCTCTGCACCACAAACATCAGCCCGACTTCCCACCTTCTGGCGCGGTGCAGGGCCACTCGGGGAAGTGCACAGCCCTCACAGACGCTGCCTGTGCTCACACGTGGTCTGGACCCACCCCCGCCTTCCACAAACACTACACCCACTTCAAATGTGGCCTTCAGCCCTGAGAAGCACTACCTGCACCAGCCCCTTGACACAGGGGATGCAGGGAATGAGCGGGCATTCAGAGACACCTTGAAAAACCCAGTCCCGGACTTCACTAGAGGCTTAAACCTGCTTCCCAAGACACCGGGGAGGGTTTGACAGCCAAGGTGTCACAGGCAGCCAGTCTAAACCTCTGAAGACAAAAAATGCAGGCACAGTTTAAATTAAACGACGTTAAGCAAGATTAGTATGAGAGGACAGACAGGCCATAGTCAGATTAAAGGACTAAAATGAAATTAATGCTGTGATTCATTCTGAGGAAAAAAATTCCTCCAGCCAAAAATCTGTTCCTCACATACAGAATTGGGTATCACTATTTCATATACAGTAGAAACCCGTGCTTTTACTGAACTGTACTGCAAGGCTCATTCTTGCCTAGTAGATACCACTGCATCCTATGGTAGCAGAGCCTAGCACTCGCCCCTATCCCTGAGGCACTCAGTGCAATGCTGTGATGCCCCAAAGCACAGCTTCGCCCTGGCATGGTCAGGACCCTGAGCTGCATATCCCCCTTTGGGAGTCTCCCCTCACTGGCCTACACAGTAAAGCTTCCTTTTAGCTGTTCTGGCTGGTTCCACCAAGTGTGAATTTCTTCTTGTAGGCTGGCTCCTGCTTCAAAGAAGACCTCCCTGTGGTAGAGGTTTCCCAAACCAGCACAGCGTTCTAAGGGAGCTTCTCCGCAGGGACATCCAGGGCTGTGAAGGGTGCTACCAGACATGCACCCACATGTGAGCCCTGTTGTCCAAAACAGGTGCACTGCTAACTGTGGGCTCTTTGCGGAGGTAGCAGATGGGTTACATGACTTTCTTGGACCTGGCGTCTTCAGTGAAGTCTGAGGAGCGTTAAGGGAAATGTGGCATGTTTCACGTGCCAGGATGACTACATACTGTACAATACCCCCCTCACAATTGTCTTCCCAGGTTTGCTACTGCTAATTGGGGATGCTGATTTTTCCTTGTTGCCAGAACACAGGATATGAAGCTGCACCAGGAAGAGTTTGATGAAAAGAGTAGTCAGTGAGTAATGGCAGATAAATAGTTACAGGAATCAACAAAAGTACTGTGATAAAACCTACATGGTAACCCCGTAACAGCCAGCAGACAAAATCACTTTGGAAAAAACAACCTTCCACTTTAAATATTTTGACAGAACATTTTGGTCACAGTCGTTCCTGCTGTCCAGTAATTTCAGTTGTACCCAGTGAGTATCTGGATGTTTCATGGATACTCCTTGGCAAAAAGAGGGCTGTGTCCTGTGGTGCTGCAGGTGTGCCTGACTGTGCCAGGAGAACCTGCCTATGAATATTTTAACAATCTCATCTGCTAATGAAAATGTTACTTTTTATGAAAGACTAAAGCCACCCTACCCAGAGGGCAGTCTGTAAGCACTCAGCGTGCTTTGGAGCCCAGCTCACCACTGTGGACCCTCGTATGAGGCCTGACCCCAAGTCTCCCAAAGTCATGGGACACATGGAGAGTTGGGGTCAGTTCCTTGAGGTTTTACAGGACAGACTCGTGCAGGTCTACCTGCCCAGGGCAGGACACAGACGGAGTCCTCTACTTGCACCAGAGCAAGGTGTCTGCCTCCAGGTGGATGGGGAAACAGGTTGGGTCCTCCTGGGACAAGTGTACAGTGGAGATGGAAGAGATGCTCGGAAAGTGCCCTGCTCCAACAGGGAGACCATCAGCCAGATCCTGGCTTTGACTGCCAGGCTAGCAGCCAAGCTGTATCATTTCCAGGATAAAATACACTTTCTGCCGCAGTTTATCGAGACTTCGGTTTATCCTGCTGCACAGCTAACTTGAGGAGGTGAAGAGGCAGGGCTACCAGATGCCTGGAGGCTGCAGACTGTTGGGTTTGTCTCTGGGACTAAATTCTCGCTATTTGCCAATGTAAGCAGAGATGCCAGAGGTGTGGTTTGCAAAGCAAGCAAGCAGAGATGCCGTAAACAGGTGCTGCCCCGGTGCTTGCCCTTGCCCTGTGTGTTGGGCAGGTTGGTGGCAGGTGTGGGCAGCCCAGGGACAGCTGAGGAGGGGCTATGCCCAAGGGCACCTGTGGTTTTTAGCAGTACGCAGCATTTGCAAGTAGCTGGTAGGGGCACACAGCATTTGCTCAGAGCAGCATCTCCTCAACTGTGTGTAATCCTCCATGTGAGGAGTAAATTCCTACAACTGCCAAGCTGTTTCCAGATAAGGTGGCAGCAGACAGCAAAGCACTCTGGCATTGGAGGTTGTAATGCTGTTATTTTTGAGATAAACTAGCTTTCTGCATTATTTTCCTCAATTCTGCCATCATGAGCTAGAGCTCCATTGTAATCACAGCAGTTGGTTTAAAATATAAATGCAAATGCAAGGCATTAGCTAAGGCAACAGCAAAAGGCCGGTGTAAGACTAGAATGGAAATGTCAAAGGACGGATACTGGAAGGGAAATGTATTGGCTTAATTGCTGCAGCAGCAATAAAGAAAAGCTTTCTCCCACTCAGAAGTGTCATATCCATGCTCACAGACATCTGAAGGCTCATGACTGAAAAAAAAGGCAGGATTACACTGCTGGGAGGAGGTCTACTTGTGAACTGAGAGAACTGCAGCCTGCTTCCAGAGAGATGTTACACAGTGGATGAGCTTGCTGTGAGGAGCTGCTGAGGGGGCTGCTGCAGCAGGCATCTCTGCTGTGTGCCGGGGTGGTGGGATGGTGCAGGTGAGAAAGAGGGGCACACATGTGGCCTGGTTGCTCTTCTCTTCCTCAGGATGCCAACTGCGATGGGTGGCATAAAGCCCATAAAGCACATCTGGGAGCAGAAGCAGCTGTCTGGCTTTCAGAGCATTCTCTGCATGAAAGGTCAGTGGTGGGGACAGATGGAAACTTGCTTGTAGGTATAAAATAAAGCAGTGGGCACCACATGGCACAATTCAACCCACCTTATTGTCAGGTGACACTAGTCCCCTGCAGTAACACCCCCCGAGCAGGGGTTAGCGAGTCCTGACTGGCACTGGCTGGGCTGCATGGACCAACGTTTCTCTCTCCCAAATGGGGACCCTGGTCCCCTGTCACTTGTCATAGCATGCCCTGCCTTGCCCTGATGGAAGTGTGTAACGTCACTTGGAAACGGTACATAGCTGCTCTGGCGCTACAGGAACTGTGCTGTGAGAAAAGATACTACAGAAAAGCATAAGGTGCAGAGATGTTACTGTTTGTATTTTTACTCTTAAATTGTTTGCTGATTTCTTCATTTCTCATGTACTAGTTCTTGTTTTTCCTCATGATCTTCTTAGGGTGTACCTTCATTAACCCAGAAAATGGCAAATTAGCTCTGCAACATTAGGCATGTCTCCAGCACAACAATACTAGCAAAATACCTCCGTCACTGGAACCCAGCATCCCCAGTGAAGTAAATCAGAAGTCGTCAGCACCAAAACTGCGTGCTGAGGAAGAGTTAATCATACTGAAAGCAGGTGTTGCAGTCAAATAAAACTTGCAAATAAAAACGGCAGTAAAGCTCAATTTTTCCCCCACTGAGCTCAGAATTATATGTTTAACACTATTCACCTTCCACTGCCTGCTTTGTCTTTAACCATTACTAGGTAGTCAGGAGGTTTCTCCACTGCTTTCATACCAATGAATGTATAAAATTCTGCCAGGACTGGAAGGAATCCTTTTTGCCCCCATCTGGCAAAAAAATCCTGCCTATGAAGAAGAAAGGTTGACACGAACCAGAAAAAGCACACACAGCGTGTTCCCCCAGGCTGCAGGCTTGGCCTCTTGATACTCTGTGCAGAACAAACCTGTGCCTGAGAAGTTAATAAGCCATTGAAACTGTCATTACATCTTCTGGGAAACATGCAGCAAAGTGGAAAATATCAGGGAGGAGTACACATCTGAAGGGAATGCTTTGTGCAAATCAATTAACTTTCCAGACCGTTAACTTCTGTTACAATTTTCTCATTGTCTCAGTGTTCATACCATAGCCTTCTCCTCCGAAGCAAGCTTGGGTCTGCTGTTGCTCCTAGCAGGTGATATTTTTACTTTGTAGGCTGTGCTTCCTACTTTGACCTTGCAAGGTCTGTACCTGCAAATTGAATTTGGCTAAATTGCTCCTGATTTTCATCAGAGCTATCATCGCCTCCCTGGAGCACAGCAAAGCTGCCACTGCACCGGTCAAGCTGCGCTCTTGATTAGAGACTGGCAGGCAAAACACGTTTTGCTAATCCCTGCACCGATTAGGCCTGCATGGGTAAATAATCCGCAGATGTGCTGTTAACAGTCGTACATTTTCTGTTCAATGTAAAAAAAAAAAATAAGACATGGACTGAAATGTCATGCCATGTCTTCTGGGGGGACTCACAGGCCAGCTGCAGTAAGCTAAAGCAAAGAAGACAAAGTGTCCTGGCTCTTACTAGAAAGGAAGGAAACTAAACCCAGGTTTAATTTTTCTCAGTGAAAAAAAATATTAGGCCTTTTTTTTTTGGTAATTCACCTGGTTAGAGACACAGCAGCTCTCATGCATTATGCTCACAAGTGGACGTAGGTAGAAGACTGATGTACAGATAAAAGACACAAGTTAAGGAAAAACATTCCTCAAAAATGCTTTCCAGAAATGGACCTGATGTGTTTCGCAGAAAACAGGATCGTGCCTCCAAGCTCTGCTCTCCTTCCCCTTGAGCCAGTGCTGATCTGAAGGGCAGTCATGACCAAATCAGCCTCTCAGGTGGGCAGATTTCACAGCACTGCAAGTGAAGGGTGAGCTCATGAATCCCATTTTACAGATGTGTAAGCTAGTAAATGGAGAGGAACTGGGTGCTTGAAAGAGGCAGGATGAGGGTTGCTTGTAGTCTGCACCTTCGGAGAGCTGGAGATTTGCTCTTCCCGCATGTTTATTTTACAGCCAGCTCCTGTTACTTATCAAGACAGCCCTTAAGCGCCTTTTTCCTGAGTCACTGCAGGTTCACATGCCAGCGGAACAGTTGCACGGAGGCTCCTGTGGCGTGTCCCAGATCACAATACACTGCAAATAAATCCACTAGCCTCAGCACTTTGCAGAGAGGTGCCCAGGATTCCTGATGTGACTTTTATTGCCCCTCTGGTCCAAGGCTCCTACAACAAAACTCATATCCTTAAGCGCCTTTTTCCTGAGTCACTGCAGGTTCACATGCCAGCGGAACAGTTGCACGGAGGCTCCTGTGGCGTGTCCCAGATCACAATACACTGCAAATAAATCCACTAGCCTCAGCACTTTGCAGAGAGGTGCCCAGGATTCCTGATGTGACTTTTATTGCCCCTCTGGTCCAAGGCTCCTACAACAAAACTCATATACCCCTGCCTCTGCCTTTCCTCCTGTGCACCCAAAGCAGCTCAGGAAAGCTGCTTCCCAGTGCTGGGAGGGCACAAATTCCTCCTTGCCTTCCACGGGCAGAGATATGAGACCTGCTCTGGGTGTCCTGATGCCCCTTGCCCACCCTGCCGCCTGATAAAGCATGGCACAGCCCATGGCCCTTAGCCAAGAGGACGGGGCCAGGGGAGCAGCCACGTCACTCCTCACAGACAGCCCGTACTTACCCAGTCCGTGCTGAGGACTGAACAAGGACTGCAGAGCCTGGCCCTTCGGTCTTTCATTACACCCTGCAGAACTGGAGACTGCAGCTCGGCAGGCTCTCGGGCCAGGTGACAAAACTGGTTTGTGGACTCAGAGGCAGGGAGCATCCCTTTTTTCCTGGAAAATGCCTGGCATGTTCCAGTCCAAGTGGCTGTTTAACTAATACTGCCCTTGGTAACGGCTGGTGTTGGGGCACCATTAAGCTGTTAAGGGAGTCATTTAGCACCATCAGGCATTTTCCTTCTACTAGATCTGTGCCGAGAAGGGCTGAAGAAATGCTTGGCTACTGTCAGAAAATCTCAAGCTTGGGGCATCCTGTCCTTAGAGAGGAGAAGGTAGTGAGCACAGCCTGCCAGAGAAGCACCATTTTTGCACCTGATTTCACAGGGAAAAGTTTGTTTAATTGATTGCTCCTGTCTTTGGGGTCTGGTCAGTTTGAGACCATGTCTATAAACCTCATGCAGCAAGACATTCAAGCAGCAGATCACACATGGACCGAGCTATGCTGTGCCATGCCGGTGGTCTGCTCCCAGCCCAGCTATGAGCCAAGGTCCACACCAAGCACACACACTCACAGCCACCACAGTAAGGATTTCACCTTTCCTTTGCATGCCCCAGCAGGGATCCTTCCTCTGTTGCTTTCCTTCCATGTGTCTGGGGCTCATGCAGGAGGGAGTCCCCAGCTGAAACACAGATTGGGTTGCAGGGCTTGCTCTAGTCCCTGGTGTGGGACAGTGGCAAAGGAGAGCTGCCATGGGGCGTGGGTGCTGCTTGCATGGAGGTTTAGGGCTGGATACGGCCCCATGGTCGCTGGCATCAGACCACCTGTGAGGAGGCAATAGTGCCAGTAATGCTTTCATCCACAAGTGGAAATGGCTTTTATGTACATCATGTTGTAAATGTGGCACAGTTCAACACAGTTCCACTTGAACTGTGCCACGTTTACAACATGATGTTCCACCACAATTCGAAACATTTACTTTTGGCTTTGTTTAAACTCAAGTGATGGTGATGTGCTCAGGGCTCTGCTGTCTGAGGTAACACAGGACCCAGGGACCTCAGACTGTGGAAGAGAGAGGTGGGAGATGGGGCAGCACTGCCCCCCGCCAGCTCCAAGTAACTGGGGCTTCTTTCAGAGGGACTGTGGGCTGTTAGGTTCTGCCATGACCCCCAAGAGCT